>NC_063202.1:21741868-21812015 GCF_017589495.1 Alosa alosa
GAAAATATTATGGTTTTAATTAGGTTAAATTTATCATCTATTTTTTGCTCATATAGTTCATTGTCTTATTCTTTATTCTTGTTATATTCTTATTAATGTAATCATTTAGAAGTAAAACCTGTCCTGAGATGTGTTCAAATTCACAAACATAGCTGAACATTCGTGAACGTTTGCAAACAGCTGTTTGCCTTGAATTTTCCGCAAGGTTTGCGATCACTCATAAACAGTTTGATGACAGTTCACCGCAAACACGCTGGGAACTGGACAAAGGGTTACCATTGAGATGGAATGTTTGCCCCAAATAGTTTAAATCTATCTGCTCAGATGACTCAGGTGACTATGTGTTTCCTAGGACTGTGATGCAGAGATGCTCAACTATGCAGCCCTGCAGTTCACTGAGGGGAGGAGCAAGACTGGCAGAAAGAAGAGACCGCCACCGCAGGAAAGCACCTACTCTGATATCAGATCAACTAGGTCCTAAATTCACTCCCCTTTTCAGATTATTTTCTCAGATTACCAACAGATTATGCTGATGTTCTAGAATGCACTAACAATAACTTAGATTGTTTTTATGTACAGTGTTTAGTCAGGTCATTGATGGGGTATCTGAGAACATTAAGCTCTCTGACTTGCAAGTTCAAATGTATTGCCATATACATGACAATAACAGTCAGTGGGTTGCAGCAGCAACAGGGCAGTTCTTCAGACCACTCCACAACTGGCCCTGAGATCTAGGTCATCATGAGTAGTCTTGATTTCTAATCATAGGCTTTGTTGACTTTGTAGCTGAACTGAAAGAGCATGATGCTAACAGCTGCTGCATACACATGCAGAGTCCAATCAAGTCTTTTTTCCAGCTCCAAACACCCTATTTTAGAGTGCCTCTCAGTATTCACTGTTGCCAGGTTAGCAAAGCTTTCTGCAACCACTTCCATTATGCTCACACTGTTGACATTGTATGTCCTATCTTTCCTCCATTTTGGTTGGCCAGTAAGTTAGTGTTTGCAAAAGATAAACAGGTAGGGAAGAAACATGTTATTGTTTCTGTCTGCACTGAGCTAAATGTACTAGAAGTAGGTGCTGCAGCACAAAAAACATGTATGATGGACACAAACCAATGTCAGTGTCAATCATGCAGTGTCTACCTACAAAAAGCGTGCACAAGGCTCTGTGAATTGCATGTTAGAAAGTTTAACCTTGATGTTTTTTTTTTAATTGTATGTGTTAATGTATTATGCTCTGTTGCATGATGAATAATGTTCTAATAAATAAACATTATGGAAGTATTCTTCACTTATGCCGTTTTTGTTGTATAGTGGATGAAATTTCATTCATCTTGATTAAAGTCAGGCGAGGCATTTAGTTCTGACAATGAATGCTTTCAAATCATCACTGCAGCTCAAACTAATTTTGTTTTTAAGTTAAGTTGTACTGTATGGTCATGTAGGAAGTTTCCTACTAGAAATTTCTTCTCTGCATTTAACCCATCCGGGGGCACACACACTCAGAGCAGTGAGCTCACTACGAGCACACCCACACTAGGAGCACACATACACACCTGGAGCAGTGGGAAGTCCTTGATTCGCCGCCCGATTCATGTGCTGGCCACAAAAGGAAGTTACACCTCTGTAACCACAGCCAAACAGAAATATCAGAACCCACACACTGTATGTGGGGCATGTGCATATGCCAGTCCATTTAAATTTTTGGACGATGACATCACCAAAGACAGGTTCCCATTGGTTAATGTCAAGTGCATTTGACTAAAAGAGAACAGGTTAGCGTATTCACACTGCCTCCATTAGGGACTGTACGATATTTACCGGGGGGGGAGGGCCTAAGAGATTTTTTTAAGCCTTAGGGGAAGGCCCAGGAGAAATTTTTTGGCCATGATATTTTTTTTCCCTGATCAATGATCCGTTTTCGATATTTTAAAAGGTTTGTAGGCCAAAACATGATTCACGTCTCTTTGACAGAGTGGGCGAGTCCAAAAAGTCACAACCCTACCTGAATCTCCCACAACCCCCCTCATAAGCTTGCAGGTCACCCGCGGTTATGAGTCATAAACAAAATATTTTAATGATATTCAGGTCATTTGCCGGCAGGTCAGTTAAAATTAATTAAATATATATTTTCTACAAATAGGCCTACTTAAAATATCACGAGAAGGCTAGCATCAATACAGTAAAGCATCAATACTGTAAAGTCAACAGTAAAGAAGCTGAAGACGCGAGTTAAAATAATAAAGACACCCCTTCAGGAAAAGCGATATAGGCTATTGGAAATATTGGGAAAAGTTCTTAAAGAAGATGACAGTAGTAGGCTACAAGTTATGGTCTATGTAGGCCTACTTCTTGCGAAGCCATTTAAAAGACAGCTGAAACGGGCAGCCTGCAGGAATAAATGACAGACTACACAGCCATATCTACCGGTATGTATAGATTCGCGCATGCATAAAAGTTACCTTAGTTCGTTGTGTTTGTGACTTTAAACAGTGGATGTGCTTTAGTAATAGCCTGACGAGCCAGACCCACATTAAAATGTAGGGTCTGGGCACTCACCGTTCGCAGTGCTCAGTCCGAGGGGCGGGATAATCAGTTGTCTTTCAAATTCCCTCTGTATGCAATAGGACAGCGGCAGCGCTATGATTCCCATGCGTTTCCCACCAGCGGAGCTAGTTGGCTAGTTCAAACGTTTGCCAACTTAATAAAAGCTTAACTCGTGTCACACTGTTCGCCAGCAGCAACATCCATCTTATTTGTTTTCAAGTAGCAGGGAATTCAAGCCAAACCATTGCAACTCTGCCATCAATCATTATGTTAAGCCCACCTAACGACTCTATACACGATTTCATTGGCCTGATTAAGTTTCGATTTCTGGAGCTCACAAGCCAACGCAGAGTTGCTAGACTAGCCCTGGAAGCAAATGTAATTTGCTGCCGCTAGGGGCGCGTCTAGATTTCTACACACACACACACACACACACACACACACACACTCTAACTAGGATCAGTGAGCACAGCACACACAGACACCAAACGATCTTAAATTAAAGAATGATACAATAGAAAGCTCTATCTTATTTTCATAAATAAGGCCCGCTCTGCAATTCTAGTAATTTATATTGTTGTTTTAGGGGTAGATCCCCACAGTGTGTGTAAAAGTAATTGTTTTGCCCGCCCCCGCCTCCTTTGAGGACAGTCTGGTTACTACACCACCAAGTTGTGGTTGGTCTCTACAGTTGTCATGTAGGAGGCCAGTCCCCTTTTTGTTATACTATATTGTACTATGTTGTTTTACTATATTGGTCTCCGATTTTACTGCATTGTCTGCCCAATTAAGTATATTGTGTTTGTTTTACTAAATTGTCCGCTAGTTTTAATAGTACATTTCTAGTAAATACTGCACTCATTTTAGAGTAGGAGTGGGACAATGGTTACATTCACATAAATAAGACATTTACATTTAAAACTAAATGCCTTGTCATTCAGCAGCGCTGTTTCTGCACATGGGAATCCCAGCAGTTATTTTTGGGATACTGTCATGGTTAGTAAAAAGTGAATCCTTCTGTAACCCTCATTAATTTCACCCGCTTAAAGTGAATAGTCCCTCACTTTAGCTACAGTACACTAGTATTAGTAGTGTGGGTATTGTCAGACACTCCCTACAGTAAGTCCCTCCTCCTAAGGAGAAACAATACTTTTTTCCCTTCTTTTCACTTTCCCACACCCACGCCATCCACCAGATACAACGATTTCCCAAAGATATTTGATAAGATTTATGTCAAATAGTCACTTAGATTAAACACAGAACTCATAGAATAAACTACAAGTTGTGATTGACACCTTGAAAATTTCCAAGAAGAGCTGTTTCGGTTTATTTTGAACTTACCCTGCCTGTTTTTTTTCCACCCCCCTGAGTGCCGTGTATGCATCAATGTGGTTTTGAACTGTAAAGTGAAGTGTGTGAAATGAAGTCAGGAAGCAGGAGCTGTTAACAGCAGCATGTCACTGGGTACAAGTCATCTTTTGTGACCCTGTATGTGGATGACTGGGAGGCTTGATCTACTGCTTAATCACTGACATCACACGTTTGTCCCTTCACTGATTGGTTGGAAAATTTAACAGGAAGTAATATTTCTTTTTTTGCTCAACTATTTAAGTCTCTCAAGTCTGGGGTCATTTGAAACTGAGAGTCTGGCTGTGGATGTTAACATTAAATATAACTGGTCTCGTGATCTTCAACATTTATTGAAAGGGACATGTTTTGGATTTTTGGATTCGCTCATCTAAAAATGTGTAAATTCAAATTACTATC
This sequence comes from Alosa alosa, assembly GCF_017589495.1. Classification (NCBI taxonomy): domain Eukaryota; kingdom Metazoa; phylum Chordata; class Actinopteri; order Clupeiformes; family Clupeidae; genus Alosa; species Alosa alosa. Next base: position 21,746,185 of record NC_063202.1, read on the forward strand.
TATTTTGTTTTACTATCTGTATTTGTATTCATTTCAAATTGACAGGATTTTTATTACTGTTCATATTATTTGTAATTTATTTTTGGTTTTAATGGAATAGTGTAAATGGAAAATGTATATGTGCACTTTTAACCATCACATTACTGTGTGGTTACTGTTTCACTTCTCTAGACGCATTATCTGAAGTTGTCCAATTAAGTGAATTTATAGAAGCTGATGCTGGAGATACAGTGACTTTGGCATGTTTTTACTCTTTGAAATACTGTGAAGAAACAAAACACTGGTACCGGCAAATACTAGGACTAAAGTCTCATGCAATAGTTAGACATCGGAGAGGCAATGAGGCATGGAATCATCCGTTTACTGAAGACTTTAAAAGAGGACGTATGACAACACAGCAATCTGAGGGATCATTTAATCTGACCATCAGAAACATCACATCATCTGATGAAGCAACATATTACTGCTCATACACAGTTTTTGAGGAAATTAAATTTGGAAATGGAACATTCTTGGCAATCACAGGTAAGGCATGTGGGCTACAGAGATACATCCTGACCCCTCAGCTTATGTGAAGAGTACATTTCACCTTGAAATAATGACCTCCCCTGATTCATAGGACCCAGAAAGTCCTATGAGCATGCAGCATTCTTTTGTGCAGTCACCAACAGTTGGTGTGGACAAATAAGCAATGGAAACACGTCTGATTTGAATAAAGGTATTTTTCGCCTTTTGGTGTTTTAAGCCCCCAACGTTGTCTTCCAGGCAGCACTGCATGGAAGGCACTGGGGTTAGGCAAGGGTTAGGGTTAAGGTTAGGTGCCTTGAAGTCGACAGTCGCAACGCTGCCTTGAAGTTGACGGTGGGGGCTTAAAACACCATAGAGCATATTTTGTCTCATCACAAATGACTATTCCATTATGTATTCTAGATATTATAAATGTTAAACCAATTATGGTTTATCAAAGATTATTCCACACTGACATAAATACATATTTTGTCATGTGTACATATCACTTTTACATCAGAACTGTAACACTAGACTGTAAGACTATGAAATATATATATATATATATATATATATATATATATATATATATTGCATGTTATATATAGCATATTATATATAGCATGTTGTTTTGTTTTTCAGAGAAATCATTGAGTCCTGTTGTTTATGGGCTGATTGCTGTTTTGGGGCTGTGTTTTCTGCTCATATGTTTTCTGGTCCATTTAATTGATCAGTACAGGAAACACAAACATAACAGAGGTACACGTATAAACTACATTCTGTTGCTTGTTTTTTTAATTAATCTGATGGACAAGTTTTAATACTTAGTATGTATTAATGTATCTGTATGTTTACTTGTTTTTTGTTTGCTTTGTTTGATTAAGACATAGGTTCTCATCCAGTCCATTCAGACCGGACTTTGCGAGAGCCACAAACTACTCAGGTACTGTACATGACCTCCACAATGATAGTCATATGTTAAAGAGTATGCATAATTGTCTTCATTACCAGTTACTTGTGTACAGCTAATATTTAATTATTGGTTGCCCAAGACGCTGAAGAACTGATTAATTATGCTGCCCTGCATTTCTCTGATAAGAAGATGAAAAGAGGAAAGCAGAAGAGGGATCTGCCACGGGAAAGTGTATACTCTGATGTCAGACATTAAGACAATTATATTTCATATTATTTGTATGCTGTATTTTCTAAACAAAAATGATTAAACAAAACACACACACCAGAGTTTAGCCTCCAAATTTAATTAAAACCAGCAACGTTTCGGTTTTAATTAAAAAATTGGGAGCTAAACTCCAATGTGCAGACATTCCTTCTTTATTGTTATACGCTCATATACTTTGTCCAGCACTAAAGAAGGTTGGGATGTGCTTTTTTTTTTCTTTAACATTATTTTACTTCATATGTAAATTATTTGTATGTATTGATGTATATTGCATATGTTAAATTGATATTCCCTTTGTCTAGTGTAAATCACATGAAAATCTGTGTGCCGTCAACTGTAGTGTCTGAATAAAGTCAAAGTCAAATACGTGGCCTTCACAATCATGAAAGGAAATTGTTACAATCGTGCAATAATGGTAAAATATGTTGATCATTCCTTTCACTTATTTGCATTTAATGCAGTTTATTTTACAAATTGTTTTGAATTTCATATCCAAACCTCACTCAACGCTGCACTCACTTATGGTTTTCACCAATAGCCCCGTCATGTGTGAATTCACTCAGATGATGAACAGTTTGAGAGATATGCGAAGACAACACAGACATAGATCTGGCAATTTATAGATGACAAATTGCACATTTACTATCTTGACTGATGACCACTATCAGTCATCTGACAACAACATCTTGATGACCAACACAGCATATAAAACCAGTTTGATGGTGCCTTGAGCAAGGCACCTAACCCCTCACTACCGCTGTAGCAGGCAGCTCACTGCTCCGGGTTAGTGTGTGCTTCACCTCAATGTGTGTTCACTGTGTGCTGTGTGTGTTCACTAATTCGCGGATTGGGATAAATGCAGAGACCAAGTTTCCCTCAGGGGATCAAAGGAGTATATATACAGTACTATACTCACTCACTCACTCATTCACACTCACCAGGAACCAGACTAAACCTGGGGGTGTTAGTGTCTGTCTCCAGCACGAGGGGATCCACTTACTGTACTGCACTGCACTGACTGGTTACTGTTACAACTGCACACGGACACTACCTGTATGCATGCGAAGATAAACACACACACACACACTCACAGAAACACAGACACTCTCTCTCTCACACAGGGTTAGACATAATACTCATCTGAACATACAGACATATGTGAACACACCACACATAATGTAGCCTGGATTTTCCCATGCTGCCTTACGCACGCAATTTTATTCACGCTGCTAGGCAGCCTGGATTCCATGGACTTCATTTTCACCTCAACGAAGGAACCAATCACAGAACGGAGGGGACACAGCAAGACGATGACGACACACCAAAGCGGTTATGAACTACGTACAGACGCATTTGATAGACATTCGTAGCGCCCAATAAATGGCTCTGGGCATTCGTAAACCACGTTTCAAACACGAGAAAATGAATGTGTAGTTCCCAGACCCCTTCTCAACTTTAATAGTAGTAATTAAAAAGTATACTGGGAGGGGTGTATGTTGTGTGTGTGTGGGGGTATTAGTATATGTACCAAGTGCTACAACAATTAGTTAATAGTAAATTAGCTATTTAATAATCGCTATCTGGAGACCCTCCCACTGAATTTGATTTCAGAATCACCAGAAATCATAATCGGAAATCGGAAATCAATCACAACCACTTTTCTGGCACGGGATAGGCTTTATATGGTGACAGACAGATGACAGACAGAGAAGTGCAGAGCTGTAAGAAAGTTGTGTTTGCTGTATTTTTTTAAAAATAGTTGGTGAGAGTTTAATGTACCAATAGTTTAATTTTACTGCTAGTTATTCCCTCTTGGATAACAGTAGTGAATGTGAGGTCCCCAGACCCATTCAATCTCAATTTACACTTTAGAAGCTGGTGTCAGCCATGCTAGCCTATATTAAGGTTGTGGTATTGTGGTATACTTACCAAATGTGACCTTTGTTTTAGTGGTTGGTGTTTTTAGAGTAGCTACATCACTGCTAGAGATGTTATTAGGGTTGTGGTGTTCTCAGCCAACTGGGTTACTTTAGAAGTATCATTGTTTTGTTTTTTTTTGTTTTGTTTTTTATCTGTGAGTGAGTCCATTGGGCGAAACAAACTCTATTTCCTACTACACTTTCTCTGCTACATGGCCTCGTGGCTCTCAATGTCCCAATGCCCCACATACACACACACACACACATTTGCATTAGTTTAGGAAAGTTTCCTAATGGATGCCAGTGCAGTGGAAAACGTGATAAATACTGTAGGTACCTTTACAATGGGATAAACCTGATGTTTCCTACAGGTGCCTTTCTGATTTAAGAAAACATAATCATGAAGTGCCTTCTCAGATGGCACAGCGTCAATATGAAGTGCTAGGAACAAATCCCAGTAAAAGGAGCTGTAGTACCTTACCGTCAGGGATGGATTACTGAATGGGCTTACCAGGCCCAGGCCCAGGGGCACAAGTGCTCAGAGTGCACTGAAACCCAAGTCTTGGTGTGAAGTCACTACCTTGTTCTCCACCCCTCATATCTGAATAGAATCTCTAAATCAAATAACATGGGTGTGATAATTGGGCCCCTCAATCATATACCATGGGTTATGTTATTCACCCCTGATATCTCAATGGGGTCCCTCAGTGAAATAACACAGGTCATACTGTGTGTGATAATCACGCTTTATAATTGGTATCATTACGCCAAGATGCCTTAAATCTGTTGATGGTTGTGTCATATTGTGTATCTCAATCTGTCCATTTCTTTCCACAAAATTCGCCAGAAGTCATAATTTAAGGGGTTATTTTTCAAACTTTATGAGGTGAACCCTATTCATATCTGTGCCCAGGGGCCCAGTGGCTCATAATCTGTCCATGCTTGATACATAGTAGCCATTTTTGTTTTTTCACCCCTCCCCTTCAAGAAGTCTGAGCCTGCCACTGATGAATAATGATGAATGATGACCCCTAACTGTGTCAAAGGGAAACTTGATCATTAATAATCCGTTAAATTCATATCATGAAAGAATGCCAGAAGACCTCCTCCAGGATTTCGGAAAGGCTCACATTACAGTCAAATTTGTAAAGCTGAAAGCAATCTGAATCTGAACAAAGACTTTTACATTCTCTGAGTTTGGACAGATGAACTGTCCTTCTAACGTTATCTAACACCCATTTCTTTTAACCCTTTCCCTGGATTGGGGTCCTCACAATGTGGACAACAATTTGTGTTTCATACCAAATCAGTGTACCGACACAGAATATGGCTTTGTCAAGATCTGTGGAACTGTGTTTTTACAAATTGAATTTCACATGTTAGGTCAGCTGTTGGTTCAATAGGTCTCATTGACAAGATTATTTTTTAGAACTGTATCTAAAAGCAGTAAAGTGAAAGTGAAAGGTCCTGGAAATGTTCCCAAGTAAAGTATAGGAACAAAATTGCCTTAGACAGTCTCTCCTCTCCTACTGTTTTTTTCCGATGCCTAACAAGGTGTCCAAAGCTACCTCCATTACTGTGGTGTTGCACCTTCCATCACATTGCTTGTGCATAGAGTGACAGCAGCAGCACACAGAATCAGGAATTCTGTGATGACAGCTGTCATCAAATCACTCCAAATCGGGATTGCTCATCTAATTGAATGAACAACATTCTTCACCAGAAACTAGATGCCTACTCACATGGCTATGTGTTGGAGGTTGAACCTAGGCCACAATGACATCATGTGTCTGTTCTTCAAGTCATTGGATGGAAAATTCAGCTGGAAGTCATATTTGTTTGTAGCCCAACATTTCAAGTCTTTCATTTCACTTTGACTCCACTTGAAACAAAGCCATTCATGTGTGTCTCTGTGTGTGTGTATGTTGTCTTTGAGGATTTGGCATAATATTCACTGCAAGAAAATAAAAATAACAGTATACAGTATACGAACAAAATTGCCTTAAACAATATCTCCTACTGTTTTTTCCGACGCCTAACAAGGTGTCCAAAGCTACCTCCATTACTGTGATGTTGCACCTTCCATCACATTGCTTGTAAATAGAGTGACAGCAACACACAGAATCAGGAATTTTGTGATCACAGCTGTCATGAAATCACTTCAAATCAGGATTGCTCATCTGATTGACATTGAGTTGAGCTGGCTACGAGTTGGAGGTTGAACCTAGGCCCCAATGACATCATGTGTCTGTTCCTCAAGTCATTGGATGGAAAATTCAACAGGAAGTCATATTTGTTTGTAGCCCAACATTTCAAGTCTTTAGCTGCATATTTGGACTTGACATAATATTCACTGCAAGAAATGTACACCATGGGAATAATGCTTTGCATATTTGCAGTCCTTCTTCTGAACATGTGTAAGTGAAATAACAATATATATATATATATATAATTTTCTGTGGTTATATATATTATATATAATTTATATATTTCTTTATATATTTTTTTGCGGTTGCTTGTTTTGTTTTTATTAATACATTGCTATTTTGATGATGTGATATCTTATAAGGTTGTATTTCACTATAACATGTACATGTATGCTTTACCATCATATTTTTCTAGATGAATCTCAAGGAGGCATTCAATTAAATGGAGTAACAAACGCTTCTGCTGGAGTCACAGTGACTTTAGATTGCTTTTTCCCTGTGGCCTTCGAACATGAACCACTGAACTGGTACAGGCAAGAACTGGGACAAAAGCCTCATCTAATGGTTAAAGTGTTGAGGGACACCATGGCATGGAACACTCCATTTCTAAATGATTCTCAAAGTGGACGTATTACAATAGAGAGTTCTAAAGGGACATTTATTCTGACCATCAGAAACATTACATCATCTGATGTAGCAACATATTACTGCAGTGCGTTAATGTATGGTGACATTAAATTTGGAAATGGAACATTCTTGGCACTCACAGGTAAGACATGTTATGACTATACACTCCAACAATTTAGTATTCAGAATATATGAGACATTTCACTCACTTTAATTTTATGAACTCTACTTTACAGGACAGAATAACTGCAGTTTTAATGATGATACAGCATTCTTTCATGCAGTGGCTAACTGTGGACAAATAAACAGCTGAAATCAGACTGATTCGAACACAGGTCTTTCTGTTCTTTTTTCTCCAAAACATGATTATTACAGATGAGTAACAATTGGAACAATATCGGAACACACACTAACAGGGAGGCTACACCGGGCACGTAATTGAAGTGTTTTGTTTGCCTACCGTCTGCTGCAACAATGGACCTTATGCACGAAAGGCTCTTCAGGTAGCTCATTTGATTCCAGTGGAGCGTTAGCTGTGTTATAACGGCTGTTATAACGGCTGCTATTATGCTCTTTACAGGTTCAATGAAAATATTATAATAATAATTTTAACACTCGCATAAATTCTTTTACATCGTAACGTGATGATTTACTAGGCGCGACAACCAACCGGGTCCATGTAGACACAAATTACATTAACAATAGCCGCAGGTTCAAACACACCTGGCTCCACTGATAACAAATGAGCTACTTAAAAAGCCTTTCGTGCATAAGGTCCATTAGCTTTCACTATAATCAATGGAACTGTGATAGTGACAGGTACGTTCGAAAACAGACCAATCTTCTAAAACTATTTTTACGCTATGCAAACAGAGTGCTTCAGTTGCGTGGCCGGTGTAGCCTCCCTGTAACAGTTGACTAACCTACTAACAAATAAATGTTGTTTTGGGATATGTCAAAGAAATGCAGATTTAGCTCACGGTGTGTGTTTTTCTTTTCAGAGAAATCTATGGATTTTTTATGGACTGTTGTTTTTGGTCTGGTTGTTGTCTTGGGGCTTTGTTTTGTGCTCATATCTTATTTGGTCTATTTAATTTACCAGTACAGGAAACACAAACATGGCAACGGTATGTGATCTGAAAAATCTAATTGACCTATGAACTATTTTGTATCATATTTTAATTTTATTGTTTATATTGAAAGGATCCAATAACTCCTGTGTACCTGTTTGTTTATTGTCTATCTAGTGGAATTTCAGCAGGGACACACAGCCAGGTCCTCCAGAGACCCATCATGTGGCCAGGTACAAAACCAAATCTATACAAAACTCATGTACATTATATGTTATGAGTATGTTCATTTTGTTTTATTTTCAAGTCAAAATGAAAACCTTGTACAGTACATGCGCATAAAGGGCTAACAATTAGCAGCTGTTTCCACAGGATGCTGACAAACTGCTTAATTATGATAATAATAATAATATAATAATAATAAGCTTTATTTGTATAGCACCTTTCATACACAGAATGCAGCTAAAAGTGCTTTACATTTGAAGCATGTAACACAATAATAGTCAGTCAGTCATTATCAATCACTTTTCTTTGCTGTTTATGATCTACTCAGCAACATATCAAAAATATAGAAAATGACATGTCATAAGACTGGCAGCCTTAACCCTCTTACCCCCCACAAGCACGCCATATGGCAACTGTGGCAAGGAAAAACTCCCATATTCCAGGAAGAAACCTTGAGCAGAACCTGACTTAATAGGGGAGCCCATCTGCTTCTGGCTGGCTAAGCCCTCAATAGTAGCAGATGTAGAATAATCTGAAAATGTAGTCTACAGGATAAGATGAGTTAACTAAAAGCTTTCCTGTACAGGTATGTTTTCAGATCTTTTTTAAAATATTTACTGAACTTCGCCTGCTTGATGTACAGAGGCAGGGTGTTCCATAGTTTGGGGGCATAATGGATAAACGCAGCTTCTCCACTTTGTTTGTGGAGTACTTTGGAGTAATGATTAAAAGATTAGAATTGGATGATCTAAGTTTCCTTTGTGGTTGATAAGATATTAAAAGCTCAGAGATATATGAAGGTGCTATGCCATTCAGAGCTTTGTAAGTAATTAACATAACCTTAAAATCAATTCTATAGGAAATAGGGAGCCAGTGCAGTTCAGCCAACACAGGGGTGATGTGTTCTCTCTTCTTAGTCTTAGTTAAAAGTCTAGCCGCAGAGTTCTGTATGAGTGCCAATTTCTTTAGATGTTTTTTGGGAAGACCAGTGAAAAGTGCATTACAGTAGTCTAACCTGCTAGTGATAAAGGCGTGAATTCGTTTTTCTGCATCTTGTTGAGTTAAAAAGGGCCGCACTTTGGCAATGTTTCTCAAGTGGAAATAGGCTGTCTGAGTAACTTTACTGATATGGTGCTTAAAACTTAACTCTGCATCTAAGATGACACCGAGGCTTGTTATTTTTGGTTTGACCTGGTGTGCCAAGTTCCCCAGATTACTAAGAATAATATCTCGCTTAAGTTTTGGTCCAACCAGAAGTACCTCTGTTTTGTACGACGGAGTATTAGGGCCACACATGAAGGAAAAAAATATTTTTGCCATGACGAGATTAAACTCGACATGTCGACTTTAAAGTCGCCATGTCCACATTAAACTCGACATTTCGAGAATAAAGTTGAAATGTAATATCGACTTTAATCTTGACGTATCGACTTTAATGTCGCCATGTCGACATTAAACTCAACATTTCGAGAATAAAGTTGAATTATCATGTCGACTTTAATCTCGACGTGTCGACATTAAACTCAACATTTTGAGAATAAAGTTAGTTTGGAGAGAGAACGACCGCTCGGGACGATTGAAAGGGAGGACGAATGAAACAATGCAACAAGTGCAACAATGATTCAGAGTGTTCGAGTGCAACAATGATTAGACATAGGCCTAGGCCTATATCATGTGGACAAAACATAGCACATATTAACCTACGTTGCTCAGCCAAATACTTTGCTGTTAGGTCCTTATCACGGAGTTACAGGCGATAAATGCGATGGTCAAAAGTAGCCTAAACGTCATAGCGGTTTATTTATTTATTGTAGGCCTATTATTAAAGTGTTGTTCTAAACATTTAGTTGTTGCATCTAAATGTTCAACTTCATGCTATGCACTAGAGGCATACTAGGCGCTCTCCAATCCTAGACTTTCACGTTGCTTGTTTGTAATGGATGCAAAACAGCCCATTGCTGAATGTCTATGGAGGGACGAATGAAGCTGTCCTCCCGACCACCCCATGTAGGCTAGTAGCCTACTTGCACACATATGCACACAAAGTGTATAAATAAAGTGCATGCACACATATTCTCTCACGAGATCAAAATAGTATATATGCTTAGGCTCTACCTGTGTTTCTAGCCTCCTATAGGCTACGTATTGCAGGTGAGACATGGAAAAGCAGTTTTAGAAAAATTAGTTTTGCCATGTTATCCTATGGAGAGTGACGCCCGTGGGTCATGAAGGGCAGTTATTTGGATGTGCAGTGGCCTTAACCACGTAAAACAGAGTGAAATAACATTTTGTATAGAAACATCATTGGATACATATATTTTTCTAGCTATTTAGCCTAAACGGCATAGTTTCCATAATCGCGAGACAGCACTTCACGATGACGGCAATGATAGTTAACAGACAAGACGCAATCTATCTGAATATCTGCAATCTATCTGAAATAACACCTATTTGAAGCCCATTTTTCATGTAACATATTGTGTATTAGTGTAGGCTACATAGCTTAAACTGTGTAGGCAGTAGGGCCTATTGCGAGTTTAATGTCAGCATGTCGACTTTAAAGTCGACACGTCAAGATTAAAGTCGACATTAAATTTCAACTTTATTCTCGAAATGTCGAGTTTAATGTCGACATGTCGATTTTAAAGTCAACATGTCGAGTTTAATCTCGCCATGGCAAAAATATTTTTTCCTCTTCATGTGTGGCCCTAATACTCCGTCGTAGTTTTGTCATCATTTAGTTTCAAAACGTTTTTGCTTATCCACTGATTAATGGAGGTTAGGCATGCAGTGAGGGAGCAAAGGCCATCTGGGTTAGTTGGCTCCACAGAAATATACAATTGGGTATCATCTGCGTAGCTGTGGAAGTTTACATTATGCTGACTTATGACGTTTCCCAATGGAAGCATATATAGAGAAAATAGCAGGGGACCAAGGCAGCTCCCCTGGGCCACACCAAAAGGCAAGTCATGTTTTTCAGATACATGATCTCCTAGACTGATATAAAAATCTCTGCCAGTAATGTAGGTTTGAAACCAGTTTAATTATGCTGCCCTGCACTTCTCTGATAACAAGATGAAAAGAGGAAAGAAGAAGAGGGATCTGCCACGGGAAAGTGTACTCTGATGTCAGACATTAAGAAATGCAGAATAAGCTCTGGGTCAGATTTCACTGTAGATATCTCGGTAACACTTTACTTGACAGTATCGACATGACACTGTCAGGAAAATATGACACTGTCATGACACATAAACCCTAATCCTAACCCTAACTTGTTATGACAAAAACCGAATGTCACTTAATAACAGAAACGTTATGTCATAAACATTTATGACTTGTTTATGACACATTCATGACAGTGTCATGTCACTGTTATGTTGATACTGTCAAGTAAAGTGTAACCGATATCTCTAAGGGCGTGCATGTTGTCATAATAGCATACAGTATTGTATTACTGAATAAGATTATCTTCAGTTTCACTGTATGTTTGCTGTTGTGCCTGCTGTAGCTTATCTAGAAAGAAAACTTTAGGAAATATCCATATCACAGGATCCGAGCTTTTATTAAATTATTTTACACTTTGACATTTCTGTTTTATCTGGCTCATCATTTACAACCAACCAAGTCAAATTTTCTGCCTAAGCTGAAGATGACAACCTCTAACAGGGAGGCTACACTGGGCACGTAAGCATTCCATTCGTGTAGCGTCTGCTGCAACAATTAGCTTCCATTATAATATGGAGTCAGATAGCTGCCTTTATTATGCGTGTGCATAAAGGATGAAAATGAGCACAGATTCAGAAATCGAGAGCGTAAATATAGAAACTAAAGGGGTGAAACATGATCTTGTGGTGAATAAAACTCTTAATAAAACACAACTGTAACAATTATGATTGAGAGCACAAAAATGACTTTCGCATTGGGCCACTCACCGGCTCTGTCTTCTGCTCGCTCTCACTTTCAAAACTTCTACGCTCTACGTTTAGAAAAAAGTTTTGAAAACGAGCGCGAGCATAAGACAGCCATTTAGCAGCCTGATGCAAACGTCATTTCTGTGCTCTCAATCATAATTGTTACAGTTGTGATAAAACTTTTATTCACCACAAGATTGTTTCACCCCTCAATTTCTGCATTAACTCTCTCGATTCCTGCGCTCGTTTTCATTCTTTATACGCTCGCATAATAAAGGCAGCTATCTGACTCCATTGGGCTTTCTGCTGGTCTCTTGCTCATCAGTTTTCAGGCCGTTCACTGGTTAGTTATAAAGAAAAAGCCCACGGCTTAACCACTTACTTTCAAAAATGTTTTCCTTTATTTGTTTCATATGGTGCACAGCATGTCAGGGGCAAAACAAGCAGTCAAATAAATGAAATTGGATTTCTAGGTCTCTTTTATTTAGTTGTCGTTTTGAGCAGAGCTCTTTCAGGGACAAAGTGTCTTAATTCTGAGACTAGCCTGACCACTTCCCCTTCCTGTCTCTATGTGGCCTCTGATAGTCAAAGGTGTTCACTTGGGTTTGTATGCCTTCTGCCATATGTGGCACCAAGTGTCACTTTTTTGTAGACTGGATGCACTTGGGTTTGTATCTTGTTTCTGACTTTTAACTGGGTCATGTATTTTGTGTTTTCTTGCTTTGCTGTCTGAGAGTAGTGCATTCAGATGTAGCAATTTTAGATTTTTTCCTGGAGTAAAATAATTTACAATATATTTCCCTAATCAATCTACACTCAATACACCTTAATGACAAAGTAAAAACAGGACTTAATAAATGTTTGCAAATGTATTAAAAAGGAAAAAACTGAAATATCACATTGATTTAAGGATTGAGACCAATTGCTATGACACTTCAAATTTGAAGATGATTATGGTCAGCCATACCCTGGAGTTCTCGTGAGAGCACAATGGAATTCACAGCAATGATGTACGTTACTTTTTCCCCTTGCATTCCGGGGAACCAGCTAAACTGATGAAGACAGCGCTGCAACGTTGGAGGACAGTACACATTGGTCGTAGTGTTATCCGATTGCGTCAAAGTCCGAAATCATTCAGAGTAAACATGGTCTAGTGTTATCCAATTGCGTGCAGTGAGATTTTTAAATGCATGCTTGTTGCTGCCTGTAAGGGTCCTGTCGTGTTTTGTTTTCCCCGTTTAGTGTTTTCCTTCATGTCTTCATCTCTTGTTTACTTCCTGTGTCCTGTTCCATGTGTTTCTTTGTTTGTTTTGCCATGTGTTTCTGTTCCCTGTGCCCGTGTCTCCGCCCCTCACCTGATCCGCATTAGTCTGTTAATTATGGTTTCCACCTGTCTTGTTTTACCTTGTTCCTTGTCCACCTGAGCCTTGTTAAATCCCTGTGTATATAAACCCCTAGTTTCGTTATGTTCCTTCTGTGTCATTGTTGTAATATTCCTGCGCTGCACTCTGTAACTAAAATCAGTAAATCTACTCTTGGTGTGTTGTCCTGCTTTTGGGTCAATTCAAGTAACAGTCCGTGACACTGCTCCTCGAGTTGGGCCATTACATTGCTCTTTGCCAGACCCTTAATCTTTCTAGATTATCAGGGTCTGGATTTTCCAGGATAGGTCAGCCATATACCACTGAAACATTAGGGTACCTCCTCTTCTAACACCTCTAACCCAACCCACACTTACCATGCACTTATTTCACAACCCTAACATACCCAACCCACACTTACCATGCACTTATTTCACAACCCTAACATACCCACCTCACACTTATCATGCACATATTTTTCTATCTGCTATAACTGCTATTATCACCCAAATACATCCTCTGGTTTTTACTTAAACTTCTGCATTTTTCCGAGGTCATCTTGTATTTGTATGTAAAGGTCATATTTATTGTCACCTTATTCAAAATGGTAGTATGTAAAGCATCTATAACAAACCCCTATAAATGGTCTTGTAAATCCAACTATACCCAATACATGACACATGAAGAAAAAATATGTATATATATATGTCTCCTCCATAAAGCACATGAGTAGAACAGCAACACACCCAACCCCAAACATGAGCCTATAATCGTACCATGAGGTTGTGTAGGAAACATTAGCCTGTTGATTGCAAGGAGGGAGGAGCCAGTGTAACTCCAGAGTGTTGAACTATCTAGGGTGCTAACAGATTCAAATATACCAAATCACACCATCAAGTGCTGTCTCTAAGATCCCTGCTTCTCATTGTCTGACAAGATTAGTCTAGACTTTATCCATATTTGTTAATGATCTACATCATTCCTAATACTTCTCATAGGACATAGATGTTTTTTTATTATTATTTATTTTAAAGTATATTTTTTGGGCATTTTGCCCTTATTTCCATAGGAAAGACAGGGACAAAGACAGTGGAGAGAGACAGGAAGCGAATGGGAGAGAGATATTGGGCAGGACGCAACCGCAGGCCAAAATCGAAATTGGGTCCCCATGAGCACTGAGACCCAAATGTGGTACGGTGCTGCTACTCTGTGTGTGGGTTTTTGAATTTTGTAATTTACTATGCAAGTCATTACTGTGAACATGACATAAAAAAAATAAATAAAACCTCCAGGAGTCTTTGAAATCAGATAATGCCCTTGTTAATGTGGTAGAAGCGTCATATTCTGTGTTTTCTCTAATGTGGCGGAAGCATCATGTTCTGTGTGTTCTCTTATGTGGCAGAAGCATCATGTTCTGTGTGTTCTCTTATGTGGCAGAAGCATCATGTTCTGTGTGTTCTCTTATGTGGCAGAAGCGTCATGTTCTTTGTGTTCTCTAACGTGACGGAAGTGTCATGTTCTGTGTGTTCTCTAATGTGGTGGAAGAGTAATTTTCCGTGTGTTCTCTAATGTGGCGGAAGCGGCACATTCATTGTTCTCAAGTCTTCAGTGCTTTATATCCATTTGGTGCGTTTGACAGGTCGAAAGAATTGTGTTTTGAAGTGGATTAAAATGCTGCGTGATGTATTGTAAGCAAATTGCCCAGAACTATCTCATTACATTGTCTATATGTCAGTCAGTAGACTAACAAGGCAAACATTGTTATTGCTGCTCCATATGAGCAGAGTGAAGAAGATAGGAGTCTCCCTCCAAGCTACATTCACCATGGGGAGAAACAGTTGGGATAATCAACAGGTGAGTGAGTGTGGTTTAGGTGATAGGCCTACTGCAAACATAATGGGAAAAAGGCTAATATATATGAACACACAACAACCACATTAATAAGTATAAGTGAAGTCTATAGCAGACACATTCCAAAGGTGCCATATGTAAGTTAAAGATTAGTTGGAGTTGAAAGGCAGTACCGTCATGTACAGAAGATGAACAGTTCATCATCAAATGAGCAAATGTCATGTAGGCTACAAATTAACATGCCTCTACTCTCCTTCAGTATATTTTTTATATATTAGTATACACTGAAATACATCTTGACAGAAAGAGCCAAAAAACAATGCACTTATATTTCTAACTAAACTTAGCACAAAAAGTAAGGACATTTGTGTTATGATTATTCCTCTGTGGTAACAATGCTGGCAATAAATCTCGGAAAGTTGGAAAGCCTGTTTAGTCCCCTTTCAAATGGTGCCCCATTTGTAAGGAACATGCATTTGTGGGATGAGCAGCAGCGCTGAGTATGTGGGTTGCACACATACAAAAATTGGCAAATTTTCTCTGCCATTGCCAAACAGGTTATTTTGCTGTTGCTATTGACACTTGTTTTGAGCTTCTGGTACCACCAAGTGCTGCCAATTGGCAGTACCTGTGAGCATGGGCCCTACTTCTGTAAGTTCAGCTACTGTACAGTCTGTAAGTGTCTGCCATGACTGCCTTCACCGTCAGGCCTGTTTGCGCTGGTGTCAGCAACATATGCACTGGAATCTGAACATGTGGAGGAACATTATGTTCAGTGATGAGTCTAAGTGTTGAGAAGACGCGGAGAACTCTTTGCTGATTGCTGCACCGATAGAGTAACATCTTTTGGTGGAGGCAGTGTGACGGTGTGGGGCGGCATCTCCCTCACTGGAAAAACGAGACTTGTCATCATTGGAGGCAATCTCAATGCAGAGAGATATACAGATGAGATTCTGCAACCAGTGGCAAACCCATATCTCCACAGTCTGGGACCGAACTATATCCTCCAAGATGGCAATACTCAGCCCCACTGGGCGGGGTTTATCAGAGACTACCTCCAGAATGTGGGAGTGGAGATGAAATGGCCTGCCAGTTCTTCAAACTTCAATTATCCAATCCACCAAACACCAAATGAGTCCATGGAAAAATAAGCTGTTTGGCATTGGCAGAGAAGATTTGGCAAATTTCATGGGTGCAACCCACATACTCAGCTCTGCTGCTCATCCCACAAGTGCATGTTCC
The DNA here is from genome assembly GCF_017589495.1 of Alosa alosa. Taxonomy (NCBI): domain Eukaryota; kingdom Metazoa; phylum Chordata; class Actinopteri; order Clupeiformes; family Clupeidae; genus Alosa; species Alosa alosa. Next base: position 21,762,285 of record NC_063202.1, read on the forward strand.
TTACCAATGGGGCACCATATGAAAGGGAACTAAACATGCTTTCCAAAAGGCATTGTTACCACAGAGAAGTAATGTACCAAACACAAATGTCCTTACTTTTTGTGCTAAGTTTATTAACATTATAAAATATATGTAACAGTTTTTACAAAGCTAAATGCCCCTCAACAACATAGGTTGCAATTGATCCACAAAAACTAACTGAGATTTTAGTGACTTTGGTTTGCATCATGTCCAACAACCTTTGCTGTTCATTTAGCATTTTATTGAAAATGCACTCGAGCTGTTTCATGTTGGCCACCACAGCTACACGCTGTAAGGCCTTTCCTGACCCATATTTCTGCTGCTTTCAGAGTTTACTGTAAGCTAGAGAGTGGAAAATCACAGAAGAAGGGTTGGGTTTCTATGCTCATTGATGCACTACATTAGTCCCAGTGGCGTAACAAACCAATGGTGGGCCCAGGTGCGAGAGCACTATGCAGGCCCATACCGACATACTTTGGCCCAGAATGAATTAGCTCTGATACATGCAATACACATTAAGGGTGACTTCAATTGTTTATACAAAGGGCCTGAGGCACCGAAGTAGTTTAGTAGTTACATATTACAATTTCAAATAAAAAACACACGACTACATAGGATGCATTACATGTGAAAACATTAAAAATAGCCTGCAGGCCATGGTAATCTAATATTACTGCATTAACATCAACTCGCATGGAATTATGGGAACACTCAATGCGCTTCTTCAACCCTCTGCTGAAACTGCAAGCGTTGCTTGCTTATAAACTCGCACTGCGCAGAAACAAAACTTAATGTAGCCTAACTTATTTAACCGTGCAGAAACCAAATAAAATCATTCATATGCATACAATCCCCAATATGCGTGAATTAGGCCATTAGAAGAAGGCCATCTTACGAGCCTTTCGTTGTGCAAAATCGTTAACGATGTTCCCAATATTTAATGCTCTGGCTCTCGTATTTTCAATGGACAGGATAGCTAACCCACTGAGCCTCACCTGCCCCATGCTGCTCCTTAGGTAGGTCTTAATAAGTTTGAGTTTGGAAAAAGATCACTCAGCTGCTGCCACAGTCACAGGCAATGTCAGAAACAACATGAGAGCAGTACACACTTCCTCGAATGTGGATGTTACACTGTCATAATCTACCACCAGCATTTTGGCAAGTTGAAAAATAGATGACTTCTGTGAAATCTCTGCTTTAAAGCAAGACCTGAATGAGAGGAGTTGTGTTAGGAATGTCGGTGCAATGTCCCTGCTATAATGGTCTGACAAACGTCTTGCCTTTTCAAGCAGTTTATCATCACCTGCGAGTTAAAGGGTCATAGGACGTAAAGACAAACATATGACAAGTTTTCCGCATACTTGCAAATCTTTGGGAGAGCTGACTGATTATGATGTCCAGAGTTGCATTAAATACCTGCACTTTGAAGTATCTCTCTGCATCAGTTAAGCGCTTATCTTCCGATAGTTCGTCAAAGTGACGCTTCACTCTCCGTGCTCTAACATTTTCAAATGTACTCTAACCCCCCCATTTATTTGCGAGCGTCTACGCTGTAGCTTTGGCCTGGTCAAAGGCACGCCGGTAGTCAGAAAGAACCTGTATAGAATTTTCCAGCAATTGCATTGCGGGGGTAGCGACGGGCCCCGGGAGTTCACGGGCCCTGGTGCGACTGCACTTGCTGCACCTACTATAGTTACACCACTGATCATTAGAAGAGCTTTTCCTGTGTATACTTTGTGCTTTGATTGTAGCTCTCATTTGTTTAATACACATTCAGCTGAGCATCCTGCATATGAGGATTATCACTTTATTGGTGATTGTTAACCTTTGTGGGAAATCATGTAAGTAAAGCTTTTGTGTTCTACTGTACATTACGTGTATCCTACCTACTGTGTAATGTTTTTTCACGATTCAAAACAAAGACTATAGGGTTGATATGATGTTTATGTTAAAATAGTGACAAGTGATACAATGTACCCAATATATTGTCTACTCAACTTTGGAAAACTCATAACATAACTATCTGAAATTCCTCAGGTATGGGAGAAATGGGAGATTTACATAAGATCACTCAAGTTACCATTGCTATTTACACCGATATGAACAGGAGCAGCCACTGTGGCATATCAGTGGTTTCTGCATTGTAAGTTTGCTGCTAGCGATTTGCTTCAGCTGGCCAACCGAGGATTCAAATAAGTTCATTAAACATTTTTGTAATAAGTCAACTTGTTAATTTTATGAATATACGTCTGTCGTGTTTCATTAACAACAGCTTTCAAGTATTACAAATATGTGTTCACTTCTGCCATTTTGGCTAGCTAATGTAGCTACTGCTAAATATCAGACGGTAAAAGGCTGAGAATGGGAATCCCGCTAGCATGCTAACTAGCTTTGTATGCTAAGCTAAGCAAAAAATATGAGCTAAATCCCTTGGTCATTAAAAAAATGATCGAGTACTTCTTTGAAGCAACTTGTACATACATCAGTATTTTGTTGGGACATAGCGTGTATGTAGTGACTGTGCAAGAGAAGGCAGTCATGTACTCCCATTCAAACTCCATAGACAAACTGGGAGCATGCCTATGTTCACACAGCCCTATCTTCCAGACCCTAACCTAACCCTAACCTAGAAATGAAGGAACATAGGGCTGTGGGAACATAGGGCTGACCCCGACAAACTGCTTCCATACCCCACCTGTGAAACTCGGCTGCCCCTAATGCTCTCCCGTCCAGGTCATTCAGTCACTGATACTAAGGAATCTACATCTAAGGAGCCCATGAACTTGTTGGATACCCAAAGTATCCATATGTAAGTTCAAGTAAATTGTCATGTAGCCTACACATAAAACGAATTATAAGAACCAGCTCAACTCAGGAGGTAGAGGAGTTGTCCAGCAACTGGAAGGTTGTCAGTTCGAGCACAACTACTCCTGACCCTGTCCAAGTGTCCTTGAGCAAGACTCTAAACCCCAGTGCTCCCGATGAGCAGGTTGGTGCCTTGCATGGCAGCCTCCGCCATCGGTGTGTGAATGGGTGAATGTGAGGCATGACAACGTAAAGCACTTAGGGTGCTTGCAGGAGTCGAAAAAAGCGCTATATAAATGCAGTCCATTTACCATTTTACCATTTAAAGCATAGGTTCTCAAAGTGCGGCCTGGGGGCCAATGGCGGCCCGCGGAAACATTTCTGGCGAACCGTGATAACATCTGTGAAACTGTTAAAACTGTACAACTGTACTGTGTGCTTTGAAAAGAATGAATCTCCGTTTAGTGGTGTTTAGTGGCCGTCAGGTTTTCCTGTGGTGCTTTGGTAGCTGGAATTGGCCCTGAATAAGGCCTATGCTGATAAGAAGCAAGGCACACTGAGCCTGTTTGTTCTAAATAAGTTTGTACTTGAAATGGACTGCAACCAGAACTGTTATATCAGGGCTGCCAACTTTTCAAAAAACCTTGGAGTGAGATTTGGTGGGGCCAACCAAAATTTTGCTGCAGAAATTTTTGTTTGGCTCATTCAGCATTATACCGTACAGTAAAAAAAACATACATCAGTGATTCTCAGGTGTAGGGACCAGGCATGGACGGATTATGAACTTTTGGGCCCCTGAGCCCACATGTACTAAGGGCTCCCCACTAATTGTTGCATAGGTGGAAGGGGGGTTTGGGGGTCTTCCCCCAGCATTTTTTTTAATTTGTTTGATGTGATTTCCTGTATTCTGGTGCATTTTGGGGATGGTCAATACTAAATTCAATCAGATTCAGAATGATATATTGGTCATTGTAAGCCTATAGACTACTACATGCTATTCCTTTTTCAGGATGTACCCATATCTGCATGATGTGAATGTTTGCATATGGCTTATGTCAGGCTTTATATCAATATTTGTGTCTCGTTATTTGATTTTCTTCATATTGCATTAATGTCACTAGGAAGCATGCCAATATAAATATATTAATTTATCTGTGTAAGTGGGATTAGCTGGAACCTGACAATATAAGAACCATGATAGTGGGATAATCTATGGCTGAGCAATTTACAAAAATGTATGTAGGCCTACTGACAAATAGTTTACATTAGAATACATTATAATTTCGTCCCAATGAGGCTATGTAGAAATGTGTTGCAATTTCAAAACCGGATTAGGCTACTCAGGAACCACTTATTGCACAGAGGAATGCTTTATATCCTCGTATTCAGTACGGTTTGTGGTTTATTGTGATATTGGGTTTGCCACTTGTTGTGTGAAGAGTTAGTGAGATATTAAACCGAGAGTAATGGGTGTGCACTGTGTGCAAAATGCAAATATGATTAGCCTAAATTGCATGTCGGTTCAGTGATAATTTTCTCGCGAACCATTTATCACAGCAACTTGGCGCTAATATCATTGGAAAGCTTAGATTCCGTTTGTTCACATGATGTGTAATATCATATGTATAGGTTTAGTTTAGTTGAACCTCATCTGCCAGGTATTTGACCTACCAGGTTGACACTTCAGCGTGAAAAACACTCAATAATACTCAAAGCATACCTGAAGCCGGGAAATGCGGGGAGATCACGAATGGGATGGCTTCTGAAGTAGCATCGCAAATGAGAGAAAATTTAGAAAATTCCACAGACAGGGGGTGCTCTTGAACCCTCTCACCGTCTCTGAAAGCATAACCGTGGCTCAACAGGTAGATCTATAGTAAGACTAAACTAATTTTTCAGGCATCTGACCGACCGGGTTGACACTTCAGCGTGAGAAATCGGGGGTGTGGCGTGTGAGTGTGTGAAACTAATGCGTGTGTCTCACGGCCAATGCGTGAGAGTTGGCAGCTATGGTTATATCCCAAATTTGTCTGTTGAGGGTAGAGAACCCCAGGGATTGTGTGTACATTGCAATTTTTCTTAAGATTTTCACAAGTTTTGCCAGGTTTAGCCTCAGTTATGAATTAAAATGTGTTTAATGCAATAAATATAAACTGTAGAGATGCAACCTGGGCCCAGTTCCCCGAAAGCATCTTAAGCCTAAGAGCGTCGTAAAGTCCCTCTTACGAACGTCTTAAGATTTGCCAACTGTTTCCCGAAACCATCGTAGCTTAAGAGCTGCGTTGAAAAAACACTGTAGATCTCTGAGTGCTCCAGAGTTGTCGTTACCGACTAAGAGCGTCTTAACAGTACTTCTCACTAAGGTCACCAACAGGACATACAGAGGAATTACAACTTAGAATACATAATCCAACTTACGTTCCCATTCTTTATTGTGTTTACCTGTGATGAATTAGATTTTAGCGTGCAAAACAGCATAGCCTACATTTAATGGTCATAATAATGTGATGAAAAGCGGACAAAAATGCAATCAAGTTATGAAATGAGACGTTGCCAGAATAGTTGCCATTATCTTTGCTAAGTGAAGGCTATATTTTATTAGGCCTATAAGGGTACAAGCAGAGAAAGGAACATGTGGTTTAGTCTAGGCCTACTGCATCAAAATCTAAGCCTACACATTTCCTCACTTTACTCGACTTCTTTCTTATCTTCAAACGTGTTCTTAAGTGACACAGCGAAAAAGTAGCCTATTGCATGGTGCAACAATCTAATCTTAAATAATTACAATTATTTATGTCTGTGTGTGGTATATAACCTACTTGGGATGCTTACATGCAGATGTCAAAGTGTTTCTATTTTCGTATTGATGTGAATTAATGTGTAGATCCGAAGCTTAAACGGTAGGCCTATAGCTGTGACGTGTAGTCACCTGACATCACCATCAAATCAGAGGATATTTCAGAACTATTAACGTGGACAGTTCCCCTTAAGAGCGTCTTAAGAGCAGTGCACGCGCATTCACGCTACGAGCATGTTCGGGAAACAGTCGGAAAAACCAAACGAACGATCGTAAGATGAATCGTAGAAAACCCTCTTAAGAGTGTTTCTCCGTCGTTATCGGGAAACTGGGCCCTGGTCATTAAAATGATTACAAATTGATTTTTTTCCAGTTTTTTTTTTATGTTGGGGGCTAAAATGGTGTGTATGGGGGGAGTTGGTGTATGTGGGGGGTATGGTGTGTGTGGGGGGTATGGTGTAATGGGGTGTGTGGGAGGGGAATGATGAAAAGGAAGATAATGAAATGGTGTGTGTGTGGGGGGCCGGGGTGATGAAATGTGGGGTGTTGGTGAATGTGTAGGGGGGGTGTATCTGTGTGTGTGTGAGGGGAGGGGGTATGTTGTGTAATGAGTTGGGAGTGAGACTATGTTGTCAGAACTAACTAACTACTTTGTAAATGCTAATTGATAGAAAGGTATTTTGCAGCCATGAATGCAATTTTTCATAAAATAAAACTTTTTAATATGTGACCTGATCTGGCAAAATGACTCACAGCGATCTAAAATATAAAAAATTGAGGTATCAGTGGACGGAGGACACCATGAGCTTTAAAACGATATCCTGGTCAAAGTGATATACTGCATTTTGAATTATGGCACCTGCCTTTATTTTTTCAATTGAAAAATGTTGCGTTTCAAGTTACAGGTTACAGGCAGGTACAGGTAGGATTTGCCAACTGGAATAATACTTTTTGTAATTTTACTTTTATATGCGCCAGGTCAGACCTAGACATTAACAGTATTGTTAAGTAAATGCACAATTTCTGTGCACTTTCAGTGAGAGAATAGGGCCTGCACTATGCCTAAAACACGCATGCATAGTCCATTGTTTGTCTCCTGAACATCAAGGCCCTAAATATAAAGGCCCAGTTAGCTTTTTATCTGTATCACATCAACAAATTGCATTAAGAGGTAAAAAAAAAAAAAAAAATATTATGAAACTCTACTGTATCACAACAAATCAGTAGTTTCATAGATATATTACTTTATTCATCCTGAAAGAGAATGTTACAGCAGTAATTAATAATATTGATGTATCAAACACACACACAAAAGTTATCATGAAATTGACACAATTCTTACAATTTAGGCCTACTTCTAAAAGAACAACATAAACCCGTCAAAGGTGTGTAAAATATTTGACTGTATACTATTTTCCATATTTATTTGTTTGTTCATTGCTGCACTCTTTGCTTCAGACTGAAGTGAAACATTACCATGTGAACTCTTTTATATACACATTTTCCGTAACAAGGTTACAGCTTGAGTGGAACTTTTTTTTTCCGATGTGTGCTTTATATGGTTTCTTCTAGCCAATGACATTTATCTTTTCTTTAAGCCAATGACATTCATCTCTCACTTAAAGTTACATGTGTCACAGTTCAAATGCTCATTTGACATTGTGACAAGAGGGGAAGAACAATGACAGACCTAAGCTTACAGCCCAAAATGATGATATTTTGGTATTTTGCAAATTTTGTAAGTAACTTCCTTGAATGTAATTTTGCATGTAGTAATATCCAATAACAGTAAGTAATGTAGTAATGTTTGCATGTAGTGATAGGGCTTATTCGCAAACACGCCGCGGCCATATTGTTGATATGACATTCCAGTTCTATAGGCTATTCTATGTGACAATCGCCTGTAGCGATTTGCTAAGCATCGTTGCTAACTACGGTAGCAGCTAACATGGTTGCAACTATGTAAGTACGACACAACTGTTCCCCAAAACAATAGTGTGAACTATGGTGGTGGAACTTACATAGTACGATGCATCGTGATACTGCGTCAGTGTTTCCCAAAACCATAGTAGCAACTAACGTTCGCAACCACTATCGTAAAGTTGTGTAGTTACAGCTACACCTCTCGACCTGTTCGATATTGTTATGTGAGGCTAGCATTGTAATTGTTATAAAAGGATAATGTTACATTGTAGTCGTATGTTAAGTGTGTTTGGATGAAGCAACTGCTAATCATACACATACTGTAGCTAACGGTATATGGACTCTACAGCCCATTATGATGTGGTGAAGTGACAGTGCTGTGGCAGACTGTAGCGTGTGTGCTTTACATGATAGAGGTCAGGGGTTCAAGACTGAGTCGATGGGTGTGAGGTGAGTATGCCTGTGGAGTGGGGTTTGTGTTGGATCTTGTCTGATCACAAGCTATGTTTAGCGGGTGTGTAAGTTAGGCTACTCTTAGTTATTATATGATCTTGATATTTGAACACATAGCTGAATTTATGTTGGTACAATGACATTGGAGAATGCTGCTGTGAAGTTGAGTAGCCTCTCGCTTGGAGAACTTTAAGACCTCTGGGACTTAAGTGAGCATGCAGATTGCTGTGGTCAGTGTCAAAATGTGACATGATTTTCACTGATTTAACTTGTCCTTCATGGCCCAGGTATGGGTAGGCCTGTCATGGGAGGCGGAAAAATGGTAAGTTGCCTTTGCTTTGTGACCTTTCAATCTGTGTATGTATTTTGATGTCATGGCTCATAGGGAACATGTGTGTGTGTGTGTGTGTGTGTGTGTGTGTGTGTGTGTGTGTGGGAGGGATTATGGGGAGAAAGTGATGGTGGGAAAGTTAAGTACATTTACCCCCTTACCCCCACCAAACTAAAAGAAATGTAAAAAACATAAACAAAAGGGGAAAAAACAGGGAATGTGGCAGGGAATTGTGGGGTTTGGGTGTTTAGGGGCCAAACATATGTGCAACTAATTCCCAGTGTGCTTCCAGGCCAGCAGGAAGGTGTGCAGCAGCCACTGGAATGACCTCTTCCACCTCCTCCACTAACAGCTCCTCATCAGCCGGCAGTGGGATGTGATCCTGAAGGGCCATGTTGCAGAAGCGCCGCCACCAAAACGACACTGCACGCCTTTGCAGGATGGAGCTTCAGGCCACCAGCGGATTTGCTCACACACCTTTCCACATGCCCAGGGCCCTCTCCACAACAACGCGGGTCCGGCTATGGGCATTGTTGTACCGCGCCTCTGCCTCGCTGTTGGGCTCCAAGATGGAGCAGTTGACATGCTTGTATTATCATAGGGGGTTGATGGAATAAAGCAGGTCTTGAAATGTCAGTGCACTCAGGGAATATAGACATGCATTTGAAAACAACAGTATAGACTTTGCTACTATCTCAGCAGCAGAAAGCAACAACATGAGCAGCACCTACCGTAACACTGTGTGTGTGTGAGTTTGAGTGTGTGTGTGAGTGTATGTTGGTACAGCTGGCGCAGATCCTTCAACCATTTGAGCATTGAAACATTTGTGCTATGTGAACTGTCATTTTGTGGTTGTGATTCAACACACAACTTCATAATTACAATGGATGAAAAGTAATGGTAAAAAAACTGTATCTGTGCATTTAAAATATTTTCAGTGTCACAGTGAAAACACATAACAAGGGCAACATTGGAAAAATGCTGCATAAAGGCATGAAAAACTTCCAGTGAAATGAAGGGCAATCATAAAGTAAAGTATTCATTTATATAGCGCTTTTAAAACAGAGTGAAACCCAAAGCACTTACATAACAACATGTTGTTCAACATTGTTCATATTACATATCCATATTTATTCTGCTCTTACTGTAAGGTAACTGCTAAGATACTGCACATATTTATATTCCATTTATATGACCCTAAACCACCTTCTGCAAACCAACTGTATACTACTGTCTACACTGCACTATATTTATTGTCCTGTCCATGCACCACCTGTCTATACTTTATATATCACATTGCACTTTTCTGCCTTTTTGGCACTTCTGGTTAGATGCAAACTGTATTTGGTTGTATTTGTACTTGTGCTCTGCACAATGACAAAGTTTAATCTAATCTAACCATGCCAATTTTCATAGAACATAATATACATTTATCCTAAGTCTAAGCTAGTAAGCATATGGTCTCCAATCAGTAGTTAAAACTAGGACTACAGGTTCTAAACGATCATAGGAATATTTAGTGATTGAGCCTATCCATGATTCCAACACCATTGTTAATTGATCATTATCTAGGCTCGAACCTACGACTACAAGATCCGAAATGCAGAGAGGTCTATCCTTTCACGCCACCTTGTCACATTACAACAAATGATAATATTGGCCAGTAGGCCTATTTAGCCTATAGGCTATTCGGTGTGTTTCATTAAATGTGTAACTTATTTGTTCACATTTGCTCGGTTGGCGATTTATGCTTCACGGATTAGGCTAATTAGTAGGCTACATTCAATAGACTGTGACGTTATTATTAAAATTATCATTTTTATGCCTATTATTATTATAAATAGCCTAATATATATATATTTTTTAAAAGCATACATAGCCTAGGGCCTATTGAAATTACTGCCTATTGTTGTAATAAGTATTATCATTATTATTATTATTATTATTATTATTGATATTATAACTGCTGGGCCCAGGAAACGTCATGCAATGTCAAATTTCATTACTTTAATGACTTCATCGTTCGGCTCTAACCGACAGAGCCCGACATTCTCGAACACATCTGCAACCATTGTAGTCTGAACTATGTTGGTTGAAACCAACATGGTTCAAACTAACAAAGTACTATGTAAGTACGACGGTTCTGGGAAACAGTCGTAACTTACATGTTGGTTAGTTGAACGATGCATCGTACCACGTTAGTAAAAAGCTAACCTCCGTAGTTGTACGGGAAACGCACCCCAGAGTAGTAGCCTAACGGGTTTATCTCGTCAATATCAAGAGTAGATAAACTTAATCGTTATGGATCCATATCTAATAGACTCAATAGCATTAAATAAAGATCCGTCATTATTGTCAGCTATAACTTACCCCGATATTTATAGCCTAACTGTCTTGTTCATACATCGGCACACGTCGCAGCTGAAGGCGAACTTATTATTTGTTCCACCAACGACATCGTCTAACATTGCCATGATCGCAGAAAATAAAGCTGCATCTCATTGGACTGCAATTGTATCTTGCGTTTGCCTGTTGCTCACAACCTGCAGCACTTTGCTAAAGTAGTTTAAAGTGGGTTAGCCAGTGATCGTTCTTGTCTGATAACTTCTACAGGAGGATCTATGATGCAACTATATGGTCTGGAGGCAGAAAAGGCTAACATATTTCTCTTTAACATTTCCAAAATCCAAGTGAACAAAACACTATACAAATCAGAATTATCTACTGATATCTTTCTCAGCTGAGTTTGTTCCTACTATTTGCCACTTGCCGTGCAATAGCCTAAAACGAGCTGAGAAGGGCGCACCATCAATTAGCCTATACGCTACTGTAAACGTTGGCTAACATTGCCTATGCAATGCTATCTATGCAAATGCAATATGTCCAAAGGTAATTACGATATCGCATACATTAGGCTACTGCCGATGTCTCCGCATTGCATAGGGGCAGCTGTCTGCACTGTCTAAAAGTTATTTAACTTAAGCCCACAGAGGACAACATAATAGCCTAGTATTAATAATACAAATAATAATGGCGATGGATGTGAGGAGTTGGCTGTAAGTTTAGCCTAGGCTAGGGTTTCTCAACGGGGGCGTTCATACAACTTAGGGGGGCGCTGGGAACGTGAGAGTTTTTTTTTTTTTTCTTTTACATTTTAAACTTCCATGGTTTTCACATATTTTTGGTGCAAAAATAGGCTACCTGAAATAAATACGCTATTTTCATTCATGGGTTTCTAACCCCTCTACCATCCAAGCTACATTTTACTGTTTATCTATGGTCAGTGGTCATACAGTGCAGTTCGGGCCTGCACACGCCCGGAGTCAAGTCCCCAGCCCCGCTCGCTGTTGTTCTGCAGCTGTTCTGACCGTAGTCTCCACGAAAATACCGTTGCTAATCAAATACGAAATATAGGCCTAAACAGGCCTCATGCGCAGAATCTGTTTTGTGATTGGTTGGATTGTTGCGATGTGCATATGTTGTTCACGTGATGTGCACTTGATTTTTGTTCATGATAAAATGACACGTCTTGTTGCCTACATTTAATGTTCCTATTGATTTAAAAAAAAAATCATTACAACCAATGCTGATGTGGTAGTGTTTTTTTTTTTTTTACCCAACCAGTCTCCTATTGCTTCTAACAGTGGGCTAAATCTGCTTAATAATAAAATAGGCTCATAGGGACATTTTCTTATAATTCCAGAAGAAACCAAAACAGCACAGAAATGGGCTCGTTTTTTTATTTAAGCAATATAGCATGAGTGTGAGTGGCCTATAGCCTACCGGGGGTGTAGTTTTTTTTTTTTTTTTTATTGTTGTGTGTGTGTGGGGGGGGCACCAGAGGATGAAAGTAAGGTCATGGGGGCGTTTGCTCAAAAAAGGTTGAGAACCACTGGCCTAGGCTATTTATCTTAGCCACAAGTTTCTCCTGCGCTGACTCAACTCAGTTTCATTCTCTCCTCGTTTTCATTGAGCATTGAAAAAAAGGGAGATTTTCCGGGTTATTCACCCAAAATACAGGGAAATTTCAACATTCGTCTTTCTGTTGCTATCCCTCTGATGAGAGCAAGAATTCGTACTACAAAACTGCTGCACTAATTAAACGAGGGTGAAGCTAGGTCTAGACTTTGCTTAAACGATTGGCGTCAAATCGTGCTCTCTCCCACACTGTTCTGATCACTCTAAGGTCGCTTTCAGGCAAGCAAAACAACGCTTTAAAAACATATTTTCGCTGGAAGGGCAGGGGGTAGCAACAGGACAACAGTACAGAGACGGACAAGTCCGATGGGGCTAATGTTATGAAATAATAAAATATGGGATATTTTACGGGGAAATATTAAAACAGGAAGACTGCGCGAAAAAAGGTGACAGATATGTTTCTGACAGTGGGTGACTCTAGGGCTCTTTGCTGTTGTTAGAACGGCCTGTATTGCTGTTGTTAGAACCGCTGTAGCCTATTGCACGACATAGGCCTACCATCACGTTAAATTTTGTACAAATAAATAAATAGCCTACAGCGATCATACCGGCGCTGTCGCGCTTGTCAATTGACAGCTGCATTAAATAGACCCACCTATGCATTTTCTATATCAACAAAATGGCCGCTGCGAACGTTATTACCTGATTATTACGTAGATTGAATATGCCTAATATCTAATAACAGTAAGTAATATCCACAAATGTGTTGTATTTGTTAATTTCCCTTCCCTCTTATTCTAAGGACTTTAATATGGTTAATATAAAATGCATTATTGCATTTATTGATAATGCATTGCATTTATTTTTATATATATATATATATATTTTTTTTTTTTAGACATGGTACAGACTGAGATTCCTCAGCAGTCTGGACCCATACCCAGAGCTCACATTGATGAAAATGTTACCCTGGAGTGCTCCTTCTCAGCGCATCTTAAATCAAATCGCTTTTACTTGTTCAAACAGACAGTAAGACACAGACCCTCTATCGTGGTACAGTCACAAATGCACGGTACAAAGGTATATTCTGAAGGTTTTGAAAATGGACGTTTCAAACTTGACAAAGGAGGGTTACGCTTCCATCTAATAATTGAAAATGCTAGTCGCTCAGATGAGGGAATGTACTTCTGTGGAATGAGATTATCATATGACATCATATTTGGAAATGGAACATTTTTGTCAATTGAAGGTAAGTAAAATTATGAAATATGACATATCCATGCCCAGCTATTTAAAAGGTGTTTATCAGTTCATTGGTAAACACCATGGAGGGTCTTACTCCACTGTCTCTGTTTTAAGAGAGCAGTGGTCTGCTACTGAAAGAGTGGTCCAAGCCCCAATACCAGACCCAGTTTATCAAGGAGATTCGGTGACTCTGCAGTGCACAGTCAGTACTGAGAAACAAACAGAGGAGTACAGAGTGCTCTGGTTCAGAAGATCTCCAGGAGAATCCCAGCCAGGTCTTATTTACTCTCCCACAAACAGGAGCCGCGAGTGTGAGGATCACTGTGTCTACAGGCTCCCCAAGAGCAGTCTCACTCTCTCTGACAGTGGAGTCTATTACTGTGTTGTGGACATATGTGGTCAAGTCATTTTTGGAAATGGAGCAGTACTGGAAATTAGTAAGTAATTGATTTGATTTAATGATCTAAAGTAATGATTATAAGAATAGAGCTGAACTTATTTACACTGCATGGTGTCATGAAGTCCAGACGGTAGATGTATTTGACTGGAACACAGGAAATTTAAGATTGTGCACCTGCACATGTTCTCAAATCAAATCTGCATCACATTTTTGTCATATGTTGAATTTTCTAACTTTACAACAGTTAGTAAATGTTCACTCAATGTGTCAGGACTAATTTCTTTGGCAGATACTCAGGCGTAACCACACTGCACATGTCTGCTATGTTTATGTTTTTTTCAGGATCCTTGGCATTATTTAATACCGTGGTCAGTTTGGGAGCTATACTGGGCTTATGCATTTGTCTTTTATTGCAGTCTGTTATTGTTCCAGTACCGTAAAACAAAAGTCCATCATGTCTGAATGACTACCGCCCAGTAGCCCTGACGTCTACAGTGATGAAGTGTTTTGAGAAGCTTGTGAAAAACATTATCTGCTCATCCCTCCCTGCCTCCTTCGACCCCCTCCAATTTGCTTACAGAGCCATCAGGTCTACAGAGGATGCCATCTCAAACCTCATGCACACCACCTTAACTCACCTGGAGGAGGGGAATGGGAATTATGTGAGGATGCTGTTCATTGACTTTAGTTCAGCATTCAACACGATAGTACCTCTCACCTTGGTCATGTAGGAATCTGGGGTATTTCTGTATGTATTCTGATGTGTTCATCTGTGTTAGAGACGTGGAGAAGTACATGCCATTGTTTCACTCCCTAGTTCTAATCCTTAGGCGCCTGTGTGGCTGCACATAGGATTTACCATCAACAGGTCAGACTGCCATGTTCATGGCGTGAGTGATAGCATGGGCAGAATGAGATATCACCTTGTTATTCTGTTTTCAGGGCTAGTACTTTTCCTATTCTATGGCTGGTACCTTCCACGTTGGCATGATTTACGTTGACATGATTTTAGTATAACAGGCTTTGTCTCAGGCTTGGACTTCGAGACGGATCGAGGAAGCGACTCGGGGAGCATCTTATGCCAAGACGCTCAGCAGCAGCCCGCTTCTACTAACTACCACACCTGTTAGACTCTGTGCAGTTTTACTGTTTGAGACTTAGCCTGTGCTCGGTTAGTGAGTGTTGTACCATCTACAATAAATTCTTTTAATCACCGATCCTGATCCAGCCGTCAAGCTTTATTGACCATCTTCAGTACAGACATCCGAACTAAAACACAACGCAAAACGATCGTGAATCCAACATTTGGTTTCCGTGGACCTAACGCAAGAGGGAGGGGAAGACGAGAACATCCATTCGGGCGAGGTCAGGCTGAGTCTTCGGTTCAAACAGGCGCCGAGGGCAGATTTTGAAACTTCACATCTGTAAGAAGAGTCTACTTTGGGGCCCCGGGCTGACGTGACCAACCCCAGCTGGAAGCCTACCAAGAGGGAGGACGCTGTGCGCGTGTGCACCCGCCGCAGTGAAGAAACTCTGACCAGGTGAAAGCAAAGAGTTTTTTTCTCCTCTGTGCGTGAAAAGAACCAAGAGTAAAGTTAAAAAAAATAAACATAATTTAGGGAGTAAATTAGAATTTTTTGATTTGAAGCTGCACATTAATGAGAGTATTGAAGTTTGTGTCATTAAGTGTTTTGACAAGTAACGTACCTATATCAATGATTGATTAGCGCTAGATGTCATTTGATATAAGAAGTTTTCCGGAAAAAAGTAAACGGTTGAAGTGTACACATATTTTGGGTAATTGGAATAGATTCGTGAACGAATTAAAAGAAGTAATCGATTAACTACGGACAAGCTTGGGGGATTAAAGCTTTTCTTTTTCTGTACTGCCACTACATGCTGAGCTGTGTGAGTTTTGTGATAAAAGCTGTGTGGGTTTTGTGATAAATGCTGTGCGGGTGCCGAAGAGAAAATAGAAGGAGTTACTGTCGCTACAATCATTATTGTTGCTGAAGTGAACTGTGTGGTTGTTTCTCAAGGTCTTTGTTTAGTTTAATGGCCTAGGACTAAACTTAGCGTTACAGTGATACGGAGAGGAGACAAAATCACCAGAGGGGGGTGTTTTGGTTGTGCAGTAGGTGAAAAGTGGTATAGGGTTTCCAACCTATGTTTTTGTTGACTTGGTCAACTGTGAATTTAACGAGAGATCGTTAAAGGTGTGAGTGAGACGTTAATTCTTTGTCGTTGTCCAGCCGGTTTTGGGGAGAAAGGAAATAGTCTGAGTTAAGTGGAACTGACACTGGTGAAAGTTATTGTTGTGGCTTCATGCTGTGAGTAAAATAATTTGCCAGGTTCCGGAGCAGGAGAGATAAGGAGAGAGTGTTTCCTTTTCCCTGGCGGGAGCAGCGAGCGTGTGTGTGTGAGTGTGTGGAAAAAAAGGAGAAGGACAGAGAGAGAGGTTTTTTTCCTCTGGCCAAAGCAGAATCGCAAAAGTTGGCACTAAAACATCACACACTACTGACAAATTTAAGTAAAAAGTTTAAAATAAAGGACCTCGTCCTTGTACGAACACATAGTCCAATTCGTAGGGCTTCGGGCCCCAATAATAATTTGGAACAAGACACTGTGCAAGAGAGTAAGAAATCAGAGATGGTTCGCGGGCGCAATAAGCAAAAAGAAGATAAGCAAGCAGCTGACCATGATGAGGAGAAAGTGAAGCCTCAGCAGGAGGAGACATTTGCTGAAATACAAGATTATGTGTCAGATGGGATGGCGAAGAAATTTCAATTGGGCAAATTTGAGGAAAAATTGAGAACAGATTTTGAAATTGATCCAGCATCTATTGTCCAGGGGCGCTGGCCACCTAAGAAGGTTCGTGAGGTGTATTTGAGTTGGAAAAAGCACAACAGACATCGTGAACCCTATGCCTTTTTGTTAATGAGCCAGCTAAGACGCGATCCTTTATGGGGCTATCACGGGCATCCTGCTCGCAGGAGGTGGATGCCGAAAAACACCGTACTACATGTCTGGCAGAAGAATTGAAATCTCAGGCAGGGAAAGCTGGCAAGAGGTTGCAGACGGCCGCAATTGTGGAAGAGTCATTGAGAAGGAAGATGCAAGAATTGGAGACAGAAATTCGAGACAAGACTTGGAGAAGTGAGATGGAGAAACGTGACTTGGAGGAACAGTTGGCAGAAGCAGACATGTTGCTAGAACACACTGGAATGAGGCGAAGAGGAGCAGTCCCAGCGCGCCACTCTGAGGGGAGGAGCCAACTCCTCCCACTACCACCGCCCCATCATGGGGGAGGGGGGCGTGGAGGGCAGCACAGCACCCGCCTCTATCCGACACTGCACGGCTTGCCAGCAGCGCCACCTGCCATGGTGGAGGCTTCTGGAAGTGCAGTGGACATCTCTGACACTATTGAGCTGGGAGGCAGTTTCATCACACACTATCCGGCTATTGGAGGTCTGTTTGAGCCAATGAACAGCACCCCACCTGGCGGGTACCAACAGCCGACAGGGAGAGGCCCCTGCTTCCAACAATCTACAGCTGATGCTCAAGCCAGCATGGGCCTAGCAACAGGGCCAGGCCTCTACACTTCATATGTGACCCACTACCAACAACCTGCTCAACCCCAGCAGGGCCAATTTCACCCACTGGCCACTGCTACAGCTCCCACTCCAACACCATCCATGCTGTTACCAGCGCCACCTGCAACCAATCCCCAATACCTGTCGCCCGAACAAGCCAACCAAGCACCGGCGAATGATGACGCAACTGCTGTCCCCGTGACTGACGCCCCATCCACATCTGATGCAAGCCAGGGAGCGGCTGCTCCCGTAATTAAGCCCAAGACCAAGAGGCGCAGACCACCAGCAGAGGGATGGGATGTCTGGGATGAATCAGCTGATGAGGCCCTCATATGCCCAGTACGCACAGTAGCCAACGCTGATGGTGTGTCTGTGTTCTACCAACCAGCAAAGGGCGACAAAATCCAGAAGTGGTCCGCCGCCATACAACACCCTTGGGATGCCGGACGGCATACCTGGACGAAGAAAAAAGAACTCAAGGAGATGAGAGAC
The DNA here is from genome assembly GCF_017589495.1 of Alosa alosa. Classification (NCBI taxonomy): domain Eukaryota; kingdom Metazoa; phylum Chordata; class Actinopteri; order Clupeiformes; family Clupeidae; genus Alosa; species Alosa alosa. The sequence continues at coordinate 21,780,263 of NC_063202.1, forward strand.
CTGCACCCTTTTGACGCATTGAAGATCCTACATCGTTACGTTACTGCTTTGCTTGAAGGCAACTACCAAAAGACCTGGCAGTCGTAAAAGTGAAAGCACACACAAGGCAAGACACCCTTGAGGCAAGAGGCAATGCATTGGCGGATGCGGCGTCAAGAACAGCCGCAAGGAAAAGAGAGGGAGGGGATAACGAAACGACTAACGAGAATGGACACGGAAATGGAAACACGGACGGATCTAACGGTAACAGGAATTTTTTGAAAATGACAAAGAAAAATGCATGATGAGAGTGACCAAGAAGATCAAGGAAACATCTGAAGAGGGAAAACGGGAAAGTTTGGCCAACATCAAAGACATGCAGAACAGCGCAAGCCGAGAAGAGAAGTGGACTTGGATTGAAAATGCGGCGAAGCTCCATGACGACAACCTGTGGAGGTTTGGAACACGAACAGTGGCTCCAGAAAGTCTTCTGCCATACCTGGCGACGCAAATTCATTCGCTTGGACACGTGGGAGTGGAAAAAATGAGGAACAGATTCATACAGGTCTGGTGGGCCCCAAAGTTCACAGCAACGGCCAGGGACATCGTCAAGCGGTGTGCCACCTGTCGGCAAAACAACCACGACAGAAAGGTCAAGCTGCCAACATTGAAAACACCTGCTCCACCAGGGCCTTTCAGAGTTCTTCAGATAGATTACATCACCCTTCCAAAGTGCAAAGGCTATCGCGACGTTCTGATTGTCCTGTGCAAGTTCTCTAGGTGGATCGAGCGCTCCCTGCACGATCCGAACTGCACTACACACTGCCAAAGTCCTCGTGAAAGACATCATTCCACGATACGGATTGCCGGAACAGATCTGCTCAGACAACGGAACACACTTCACTGGAGCAGTCTGCGCCGAGGTGGCCCGCATGCTGAATGTGCAATGGTCCCTGAACTGCCCTTACCACCCAGAATCCTCTGGGCAGGTGGAGAGAGCCAACCGGACGCTGAAGGAACGACTGGCCAAGAAACATCAAGAAGGTATTCCTTGGGTTGACGCTTTACCAACAGTCCTGTGTAGCATCGTGCTACAAGCAACAGGGACACAGGACTCAGCCCATTTGAGATCGTGACTGGCAGGCCTTTCTCCGCACCAGGCACGATTGATCTGAGGAAAGCCGACATCCACCTGACATCAGATGCAATGCTGAACTACTGTGTGCAATTGACAGAAGCGGTCCAGACAGCGGCTAACCAAGTGAAAGAGGCCTGGGGAGACCCCCCGGAAGGTGGGCACTCTCTAGTGCCAGGTCAGTGGGTGATGATTCACAAGCCCCAAAGGTTAGCGCTAGAAGCCGGAGCATGCGATGGGTCATCAGATCTTGTTGATAACACAGTCGGCAGTAAAGGTCCAGGGCAAAACCAAATGGATACACGCGAGCCACTGCAAACTAGTTGATCCGCCGGAAACATGACACGCCGAGCAGGGTACGAATTATATCTGATTTTCCGCCCGTCTTCTTTTTAGAAATAGGGTGTAGACCAGGGAGGAAGATTCACGGAAGACTTTCATTTTGACGGTGGATTTTTTGTTTTCACGGGAGGTCAGAGGAAAAAAATGAAAAGGGTAGGGACACCAGTGTAGAATCTTTCCCTGTAAAACCGAGCCTGCTTGGAGTGTTGTGCTAGTTGACTCTTGGTGACACAAACTCATGCTCAGAAAGGTGATAGACTTGGACAAGTCTTACCTGTTTTTTTATTACTGGCATTAGCCATTATCTAATTCAGGAGTGATTACATATATCTGTGAAATGTTTAATCATTATTTGCTTGCATGTTATATTGTTATGTTACAATCAATACTATAGCTTGATTATATATTACATTTAATCATTATATGATTGTTCTCACTGCAACCATGACTATCCTCCAACTGATACTGCTCTTTACTTTCACTCCACATGTACCCATGGAGTTGCTTGAAGCCACGGACATCATCCAGGACAGAGACTTTTGCCTTTGAACTGAACTGTTGCCTGCCGGTCTCCTTCACTTCTCCCCAAAAAGACTCTGTTTCCCAAAGGAATCCTCAACTCCATCGTTCTCTAACAGCGATCAGCTCACTGAATTCTGTGTTGTGTAACTGTTGTTGTGTGCCTTCTTTATCAACTGGAAAATGTCACCGAGAATGTTGTTTGGTTGTGCTGTTATCCTGTGTCACCTGGTTATTGTTACTGATACTCTGTATGACAGCCATCATGATGTGCACAAGGACAACACTTTTCTGAAGACGGCTCATGGGTTGGCCCAGGCCAAGCGTAAGCATTCGTGTTGGGTATGCGGGTTAATGCCATCTGCCTCTGAAGTGTATCCTTACATAGCCATCCCCTTTACCATCCCAGAGTATGTAGCAGCCTTTAACAGTACTACAAATGGTTCCCCTGATGACATCTTTCCCAATCCTCCATGGGCCAGAGGGCCCCCTACTCTTAAATTGAGTTATGCCCCACGTGGTGTGGTCTGTTGGGTGGCCGACAAGAGTGGACGGTCGGTGGTAGGTCAGAGCATCTGCCCATATGAAGTTCAGGTTGGACAGACTGAGGTTTCCATTGAACAGTCAGGTGAAGTGGTCCTTATTCCCCTTCCCCGATGATCGTGTTCCAGGTGGGGCCGCCAGGAAGCACGGTCGTCACTAATGCACTAGCCCCTGTACGTGGTTCCATGTTTGTGTGTGGACAGTATGCATATTCCTATCTTCCCCTAATTGGCAAGGCTCTTGTTATTTATCTTATGTTGTTCCAGCTGTGAGGATTGTGGGAGGGAACATTTGGTGGGTGAGTCAACATCCATACACCCTAGGGCTAAGCGTGACGCTTTTGGGGGTCACAGTACTGTTGCAACCCCGACACAGAGATTCTTTGCCGCTTTAATTCCAATTTATGGCCTAACTGTAGCGCTTGATGAGATTAGAGATCTGGTACACATTGTTGATGTAGTAGCTAATGACACTGCACGTGCTCTTTCAGACATTAACCGAGAACTGTATGCAGTAAGACAGGTTGCCCTTCAGAATAGACTCTGCCTGGACGTGGTTTTGGCCAGTAAGGGAGGTGCTTGTGCTCTGATTGGACAGGAATGCTGTACTTATGTGCCTGACTTCGACCGGGTAATGTCTCCAATTACATCAAAGATATTTACGCCCGTGCAGCAGCTTAAAGCGGGATAATGGTAGCTGGTCCCTGGGAGGTTGGTTGAGTAGCTGGGGTGGGCCCCTGTTTGCTCAGATTGTCCAGTTCATTATGCCCCTGCTCATTCCCATCTTTGTCATCTACTTAGCAATCCAAGTGGTGTTGTGTATCATTAAGCGTGCCACCACTACCAATCCAAGATTGGCCCCTGTTAGAGTACCTCCTGCCCAGCCTCGGGATGTACCGAGGATGTGGGTTTGATTCCTTTCCTTTTTAATTTTTTTTTTATGTGTGAGACAATCCTCGGAACGAAATCAGTTATTATGTTTTTCTTTTAAGACACCGGCACTTCTTCCTTTTCAAAGTGCTAGAGAAGTAATCTTGTCTTGGTTTGTCCTCTGTTCTTTAGACCACATCAGACTCCTTTTCTTTGTTTTGTATGATCTATAAAAATCTGTGTTTTTTAATTGATCAAGAGGGGGGACTGTAGGAATCTGGGGTATTTCTGTATGTATTCTGATGTGTTCATCTGTGTTAGAGACGTGGAGAAGTACATGCCATTGTTTCACTCCCTAGTTCTAATCCTTAGGCGCCTGTGTGGCTGCACATAGGATTTACCATCAACAGGTCAGACTGCCATGTTCATGGCCGTAGTGATAGCATGGGCAGAATGAGATATCACCTTGTTATTCTGTTTTCAGGGCTAGTACTTTTCCTATTCTATGGCTGGTACCTTCCACGTTGGCATGATTTACGTTGACATGATTTTAGTATAACAGGCTTTGTCTCAGGCTTGGACTTCGAGACGGATCGAGGAAGCGACTCGGGGAGCATCTTATGCCAAGACGCTCAGCAGCAGCCCGCTTCTACTAACTACCACACCTGTTAGACTCTGTGCAGTTTTACTGTTTGAGACTTAGCCTGTGCTCGGTTAGTGAGTGTTGTACCATCTACAATAAATTCTTTTAATCACCGATCCTGATCCAGCCGTCAAGCTTTATTGACCATCTTCAGTACAGACATCCGAACTAAAACACAACGCAAAACGATCGTGAATCCAACAATCACAAAGATGAAGGCCTTAGAACTGAACACCACCCTGTGTCACTGGATATTTGACTTCCTCACCAACCGTTCACAAGTGGTTAGAGTGGGGGGTCTGACATCTGACTCATTAACCATCAGCACTGGTGCTCCCCAAGGCTGTGTTTTGAGTCCACTGCTGTACAACATCTACACACATGACTGCAAAGCCAACAGTAGTCATACCTCCATCATCAAGTTTGCAGATGACACAGTGATCTTGGGCCTGATTAGTAACAACAATGAACAGCTCTACTTGGATCAGGTTGATGAGGTGGCACAGTGATGTCAATCTAACAGCTTGACACTGAATATCAATAAAACCAAGGAAATGGTAGTGGATTACAGAAGGCAGCAGCAGAACTACAGTTACACCCCACTAATGATCAGCGGGCAACCTGTAGAGAGAGTCACAAGTTTTAAATACCTTGGTGTCCACATTACTGAAGACTTAACATGGACTGTTAACACTCAATATGTTCTGAAGAAGTCCAGACAACGACTCTACTTCCTTCGTCAGCTAAGGAAATTCAAAGTTTCTACATCCATACACTTCAGCGGTTGAGAGTGTTCTAACTGGTAGCATCATCACCTGGTATGGGAACTCCACAGTTAGAGATTGTAGTACTCTGCAGAGAGTAGTGCCCTCAGCTGAACGTACTATAAGAACTCAACTCCCTGCTCTACAAGATATCTATTCCAGAAGAGTACTCCTAAGAGCCCAAAAGATTCTGAAGGACTCTTCTCATCCTAACAATGGACTATTCCTACCGCTGAAATCAAGAAGAAATCAAGAAGATGAAGCCTATGTAGTCACAAAGCCAGAACTGAGAGACTCAGGAGAAGTTTTTATCCCCAGGCCATCCGAACTCTGAACTCACACTATACTGACTTTGCACACATTCACTCCTCAGCACTCTCAAACATTTCCCAACTCTGAACTCACACTATACTGACTTTGCACTCATTCACTCCCCAGCACTCATGACCCCCCCCCCCTCCATACACACACCTACAAGACTTTTAGCTCTTTTACATCCCTCTCCCTATGCTACAGACCTATTTATTTTCTTATTTCATCACACATCAAAACACACACACACACACACATATCTGACTTTCTCCAACTTTTGCACAGCTCCATAGAACTTTTTATTTATTATTTTATATTCTCCTCCATCTACTCATGTCCTTGATTGCCTAGACTTTCTGCCCCCACCCCCATCCCCAACACACACACAAAAAACACACACTTACATCATCACTGTCACCACCTCACATACATACAGCACACTGCTTGCTACAGTAAGCCTCCTCTACATACTTGCTGCACACTGCCCCCCTACATACACAGCACATTGTCTTCAGGATCTTCTCCAACACACATCCTCTACACATCAAGAAAATATTTTTACTTATACAGACAAAAATATAATAAAGTTGTATTTTATAAGAAAGCTCATTGTTGTTGTTTTTTTTTCTATTATTATTTTATTAATAACATCCATTCGTTTTTGCAAAAAGTACAACATTATTTGATATATTTACAAGGGTTGTAAAGTGTAGATATTGCCATCTTAATTACCCCAGAGAGCATGTCCTTTGTGGTATGCAGGATGTTTACTCAGGGGCTAAGAGTTAAGCACAAACGGAACGGAAGAGACAGTGAAGATAGATAATCTTGCACATCTTTTAGCTGTAATAGTGTAAAGACTCCCCCCCAATCCCTTCAAATCCTTCACCTCCAAAACAGGAAAAGCAACCTGAAAGCTATCTCATTACAGGATATTGTTGATTGAGTGTGGATTATGAATTTTAAACGATTTTAGCATTATGTTTCAACATTTATATTTGAAGAGTTCAGATGCAAAAGCCTCTAAACGCCACCTCCATCACAAATGAGATAACAATGGTGAGTGAATGCTCTCCAGTATAAGTTAATCAAATAATTTTGCTTCAAAACCCGCTAAATACTCTCTTCCAGGTCTGAAATATCGATTTGTAGGCAAAAACCTATAGGAGCCTAAAAAAATGCCCACTTATGATAAAAGTGGTCAGACGGATTTAGAGGGTTCTGCATCTGACCTCTTCATTTGTATTTATTCATTTAGCAGACACGTTTATCCAAAGTTACATACAACATTAAGGAATGACATTAAAGCTACATTGAGACCTAAGGTGACACACAACAATACACACTACTACCACAGGATGAGAGTAAGAGAGAATAAAGAGAAGTGAATATAAGAGCATATTATGGGTGTTGGGTTGTTAGAAGTGTTAGGAGAAGATGTGTTCTCAGACAATGTTGATGTTGTGATGTATGATTTGCTTGGGTGGGAAGACCAGCAGTTCAATCTTAGGGTAACAAAATGTGAAAAAAGAAAGGGGTCTGAATATTTTCTATGCACTGTCGTTGGAGAAGAGATACTGCACTATTTTCAATAAGGAGAGCTAAAATGTGGATGGAGCAAGGTTGCCATTCTCTACAGACCTAGAGCCTTTTTGCCTTTATTTGGACAGTGACAGGAAGTAATTAGAAAGAGAGATGGGGCTGGATCGGAAATGACCACAGGTTGGATTCGAACCTGGGTCCCCGTGGGCACTTGGACCCGTAACCTCCAGGAGTCCCTCCTCATCTGAACTGGCTCAGTTTAGAAGCCATTTACGTTTTTTTTTTTTATTTCCGGCCGTAACTGTGTTTTATTGATTTTAATGTGGCGGTAGACAGAGCTTGACGTATAAGCCTAAGCCATGTAAAAAACAAACTTTTATATTTCTCTGGCACTCATATATTATATAGAATATCCATATTGAGTGCAGAATTGTCAACATTTCGAAATATAACTTGAAGCATATTCTAGTAAGCCTGCTGAGACTGCACTAAGTTATAATGTAAACAGAATGGACGGAAGATGAAAACTGGACAGAAGTAGGGTTTCATGAATAAGGTGGATAATGTAGTCAAATGTATGCCATATAAGAAGGCCTCCATACATCTACTTCACCAAAAAAGTAGTCTGCACTACAACAAGATACCTTTCACCTGTTGTAATGAGATGGGCATTAGATTTCAATTTGAATAGAGTTCGGATGACTATGTCATGTTTGTGTAGGAACGGCCATTTTAGCAGTTTAGCGATTATAATGAGAAAGTAGTTAGCGTCAAGAGGAGAAAAGAAAACAAAAGGACCGTGATATAAGCAAATGTGAGCTTCTTCACAACAACAAGATGTACAAGAAGGCAACAGAGTGTTACTTTAATAAAATAAAGACCATTAAATGCTGTAGATTGGCTTCTGTTCTGTGGACTGTGTAACACTGAGTTAACATGAGTTTGCCTACTGATGTTACTAAGCTGTAACTTACTACTGCCCGTGCAAACACTCGTATTAAGTTGTTTTACATCCACTGGGTAAAGCAAACATGGTTATATATCCATAGAGATTTGTTATGTTGGAAGTAATGAAAGCACAGGAGGCCGACGTATTCACTATAACTCATTTATATAGCATTCAATATGGTAGCACATACACTCTACATCTGAACTCACACACATTTCTCCAGGCCATCTCAGAACCCCATAATGCTACATTACACTGACACCTAGTGGTGTGGTTCCAAGTGCAGACACAACAAGATCCTTTCCATTTTGGCCAGCATTTGTGATTACATGATGAACCTGTCAGAAACGAAAAAAAGAGGTCTATTTTGAAGTCTTGCCAACCCCATTGGATTTCTATGTACAGCCGTCGATACTGTGATTCCCACAATTCTTAGCAGTTTTACAACACAATCCCGAGCTCTATTCAGATTTTCAGTAATTTTCACTAGTCCACAGTGCTTGACTTAGAGTACTGACAATAAGCATGTCTGGCTTGGTAGCTGGCCATGGTCCTGTAGTACTGACAGCACACATGGCTGAAATGGCAGGAGACAAGTAAGGAGAGTTTAAATCCCTTAGAATCCCTTAGTGATGGCTGTCATTCATCCCTTTGGGCTCCTCCTGAACTTTGTTTAAAAAACATAATTATAAAATGATTTGTATTGAACAAGTTTAGGCTCCAAATCTGTAGGATGATCAACATATGAGAACATAAAGCATATTCAGCCAATGTCTGAGCAGGCCTGGATAGGAGTCCCTGGCAGAAGGACAGGCAGAGGAGAATTGTGGTGTGTGTGTGTGTCATAAGCCAAATGGTATGGTAGAAGAGAAAAGGTGGGTATAAGCACAATATCATCTATCTATAAAGCAAGAAGCGTCTGTGTGTCTGTATGTCTGTTTGTGTGTCTGTGGCACGCATATCTCGCTGACCGTTTGTCAGACTGATTTTCAACAGGTGTCTTGCTACGGGCATGAGTAAGTGCAGTGCCAAATTTGACGTTGTTTAAATAAGAAATGCAAAAGATATTGTTAAATAGCCTATATCGGTAAAAGAAGCACACATTGGCTAGCCACTCCCCCTCCCACACAGCACTGTAGGACTAAGTTACCAGTGAGGATAGAAGCAGGGCTTTGGCAAAACTGGATCAGTGTAGGTTACACGGGTAAAAGATGTGTTAACATGTCTGACCTCAACAATAAAGACCCCCTGTATGCGGTTTGCTTGCATAAAATGACTCCGCGGATTTTGCAACAACACACCAACACACACAGGTAGCCTATGCAGTGGCTCTTCAAAATTACGTAAAAATGATGTGCAATAAACCGACACTTCGAATAGCCCAGGCTAGGCCTACTTTGGACTGTCTTTAGACTTTGAATAAGCAAACGACAATTCCAACTGCAGGGTCCTAAATTGAAACGAGCGATAATGGTCCCGAATTAAAGAATGTCTCAGGGTCTTCTCAGAATGCCACACATGCAAAGCATAACCAGCCACAAGCAACGACTGGCAGACAGAGTGTGATGTCACTTATAGGCCAACATACACTGTTTTTGAGTCACACCGTTGCAAATTTCATATGATGATGATGCATCATTCGACAAAATGGTTTGTTTTCTCTATCATCAAGTTATTCAATAGGCTAAGCATATAGCCTTGACTCAAAACAGCTGTTAGGATTATGTCATTTTGATTTGTAAAAAATGTCACATGCAGCCATGCTTAAATTCTGCTCACTTCACATTTATTTTATTATTATATTATCTGTATTCATTATTGAACGCTTACCTGGAATTATGTTTTCCCCTATCATCCTATTTTTAAAGCAGGCCTACCTGCAGGCATGTAATTGGGCTACAGTTGTTTGAACGGGCACTGCACTAGTGTAATTTAAAAACACACAGCGTCGTAATTAATAGACTCAGAATAGATAATAATAATCTTAGAAGTGTGGCACATTTTGTTATGGATATGTGTGTGTGTGTGTGTGTGTGTGTTTGTGCCCTTTAAATAAAAATGGTCATATGTACACAATTCATAACAAGCCTAATAAGTCTAGTAAATCAAACTCACCCTACAATGTATGACAACCCATGAAAAAGGTTCCATTTTAAGACCCTATGAACAATGTATATTAGTGCATTACAACATTATGCAAAACACAGCACAACCCCAAACATGAACCTATACCTGTATCATGTGGCCATGTAGAAGTGTCTGATAGTTAAGGAAACGTGTGCCTGTTGATAGGCAGGGAGAGGAGTCGTCGATGTGGCTCTGGCCAGGGTGCTGAAATGCTGGAGCTATCCAGGGTGCTAACAAACTCCATTTTAGCTCAAATCCCTGCTTTCCATTTGACAGGTTGAAAGCCATTCAGGCTGAAAGCCATTCAGTTTTTATTCTTGATTCATTACCATGTTTTACATAACCTCTAATACTTCTCACAGACTGCCACCAAAAACACAGTGTGTGTTGTGGCATGTCTAGCTACACACAGGCAATTGTCCTTTGAGGAAAATGAGGAAGACACACAACACTGTTAACCACACTTATAGAGGAAACTTTACAAAACTGAGAAGAGAACTGAGAGGAAAAGGTATTATACTGTGCGTAAAGCAAACTATGGCATTCTATTGTTTTGTTTTTTAACATTTAATCAACAAAGATGTAATTTTGCCTCATATATTAATTATAATATAGGGGGCAGCCGTGGCCTACTGGTTAGGGCTTCAGGCTTGCAACTGAAGACTTGCCCGTTCGATCCCCGACCAGTAGGAAAAATGTGGGTGGGGAAAGTGGTTGAGCACTGCTCTCCTTTGTCCACATCCACGACTAAAGTGCCCTTGAACAAGGCACCTAACCCCTCACTGCTCCCCGAGTGCCGCTGTAGCAGGCAGCTCACTGCTCCGGGTTAGTGTGTGCACCTCACTGTGTGTTCACTGTGTGCTGTTGTCACGACACCACCAGGTTCTCCACCAGTCTCTCCTCCTCGTCACTCTGCTCCAACGATCTCCTAATCTAATTCCCCTGTCTACTGATTACCCAATCATCCAATCTCCCGTTTGCCACTCCCAAGCACCTGTAGCCAATCTCCTACTGCCTATATAAACCCATGTCACTCTGCTTTCTCTGTCTGGCCTCTTCAATGGAGACACTTACTCCAGCTCATGGACTGCTCCTTGTTTCCAAGCCCAGCTCCTCGTTTCTGGAATTTCCTGCTACGTCCCAGGTTATAGAACTTTTATGTTGGACATTTTCTATTGGACCTTTTCTGTTGGACGATATCCTCTTGTAAGATTGGAGCCTTTATGTAGGACTGCCTTGTTTGTCAAGCTAAGATCTTCTGAGCGTTAACTTCACTTCAAGATCTTGTTTAAATTCTCCTGCCTTGGTTGATGTTTTCAAATTAAAACAACTTGTCCACGCCGTGCAGCTCACCTTCCTCCACACCGACCCTGGGATTGTGCAATCGACCTGGAACCTGGTCAGCCCCTACCACGAGGAAAGGTCTACCCACTCTCCGTCCCTGAGCAAGAGGCAATGAAGAACTACATTGAGGAAGCTCTACAATTGGGGTACATACGCCCGTCAAAATCACCAGTGGCTTCTTCCTTCTTCTTCGTGGCTAAGAAGGATGGTGGACTTAGACCCTGCATCGATTACCGTGCACTGAATAAGATCACAGTAAAGTTCAGATATCCCCTTCCACTTGTTCCGGCAGCTCTTGAGCAACTGCGTGATGCCAAGGTATTCTCCAAACTGGATCTGAAGTGCCTACAATCTAGTCTGTATTTGCCCAGGCGATGAATGGAAGACTGCTTTTGTCACCCCCACTGGTCACTACGAATACCTGGTAATTCCCTACGGTTTGTCTAATGCACCCTCAGTTTTCCAGGGGTTCATCAATGAAGTGTTCAGAGAATATCTCAATCTGTTTCATGGTTTTCATTGATGACATACTCATATATTCAGCCAACCCCACAGATCATGTCAAGCACGTCTCCCTGGTCCTGATGAAGTTGCGGGAGTTCCGGCTCTTCGCGAAGTCTGAAGTGCCTCTTCCACCAAACCTCCGTGCAATTCCTGGGCTATAACATCAGCGGCCACGGAATCAGTATGGATGACGAGAAGGTGAAGGTGGTCCTCTCCTGGGATGCTCCACACAGTCAAAGGACTCCAACGCTTCTTAGGGTTTGCAAATTTCTACAGGCGCTTCATCCACGGCTTCAGTCTGACCGCAGCACCCCTCACCTCTCTACTCCGGAACAAACCCAAAGGCCTATCCTGGACTCCTGAAGCTTCAGAGGCCTTCCAGAAGTTGAAACGGGCCTTTGCATCTGCACCAGTCCTTCGCCACCCAGACCCTGAGAAGTTCATCGTTGAGGTGGATGCATCCACCACTGGAGTTGGCACCGTCCTTTCTCAGTACCAAGGTGATCCTCCTCGTCTTCATCCCTGTGCCTACTTCTCTAGGAAGCTTAGCCCAGCGGAACGTAATTATGACCTCGGTAATCATGAATTACTTGCCATCAAGCTAGCCCTGGAGGAGTGGAGACACTGGCTTGAGGGATCGAAACACCCATTCTCAGTCCTTACTGACCACAAGAATCTCCAATACCTTAAAGAAGCAAAACGACTCAACCCCCGCCAACCCAGATGGGCCCTCTTTTTCACTCGCTTCGATTTCACTATAAGCTACAGACCTGGATCACGTAACACTAGGGCAGATGCCCTATCAAGAATTCACCATCACTAATTGGGATAACTGCAGAGACCAAATTTCCCTCACAGGATCAAGAGTATATATACTTATACTCTATTTTGTTGATGTTATTTCGAAAACTCCAAGTGTACACCAATATGTCTTCACATGACCAAAGTTTTTTTTTTTTGAAGACAACGCTGGGGGCATTCCACTCAGGGACACTGAAAGATGGTGGACCGCAGGTCCTGCAAAATAAATAGATTTCATTCAAAACTTGGTGAGCATGTACCCCCACATGGATAGCATGGAACCGTCATTTTTAGTTTTCATCTGCAGCCCCCGCTGGACTAGACCCCAAAGGAGGGTAGGGCAGACACAGTTCTCTCAAGTGAATCTTTTATGGTATGTTGGTCTCAACATAGGGCCCACATCAACCTGGCTCATAATCACTCATATGTGATTTGCCCCCCTAGGTAAAAAATGAAAATCAGTAGGATTAAAAGAAAGCCAAAATAAATATTCATCATCATCATCATGGCTGCATTTCAGTATTGGACTAGACCCCCGAGAAGTAGTCGTTTGTCCACTAGATGAGCATCGTTGCAGTGAGACGTAATTTTGTTGGAAGTTAAAAGTGGGTTGGAAAAAACAATGGACGCTTCATACAAGGACTGTAATTTACCGCAGCGAACATCTAATAAGGATAGGACGATGTTCACATGAAGTGTAATTGGGGGCCAAGCAGCGAAGCTGCGAAGGCACCCATTGTGATTCTATGATTTCTTATTATTATACTTTCTTCCGCCATGGAAGTCAATGGCAGCCCATAGAACCGTCTGGTAAAAAGTTGTGAAATTTGGCACACTTATTAGGGACAGTACCTTCATTAATGTCACCAAGTTTCATGATGGCAACTCAAGCACTCTAGCGCCACCAACAGGCCAAAGTTGGATGTGCGTTCACGCACGTAACTTTTGACCCGTATGGCCGATTGTCAAAAATGTGGTATCGTTGAAATCCTTGGACCAAGTCGAGTTCAACGCACTCAATGACGTCATTTTCCGCCATGATGGATTTTCCGCCATATTGGATTTTAGTGAAAGTGAAACTAATTTTTCACAGGTCACAAATTTTGTCCGATCGTCACCAAACTTGACACACATGATCTTCAGACCATTCCTCATTAATGCATTGTTTTTTGTCTTCGGAACTAAAACCGTTCGCGCGTAACAGCCAATCGAAGTTTGCGGCAAAGCCGCCAAACAGGAAGTGAGCTCATATCTCAGCAACCCATTCATCTGTCATAACCAAACTTAGTACATGTACTCCGGACCCAATCAGGGGGACGCTCAAAAAATCTGGTGACCTTTGACCTCTAGGGGGCGCTGTAATTAAGAAACATGCCTTTTGGCCTGTAGCTGCAGTTGTGTTTAGAATTAAAATGCACTAGTGGTGTCTGTTAATACTGTTGGAGGTCCTTAGGCCGACCCAAGCCAACTTGTGATGTCATCGTAATTGATTCGGCCGCCATATTGGATTTAATCAAAAACACGTAAAGGTTTTCGCAGGTCACAAATTTCATCTGTTCTTCACCAAAATTGGTAGAGAACATCTTCAGACCATGCCTGATGAGTGCATTGCTTTCTGGAACAATTGACAGAAGCATTGACCTGTACCAGGCAATCGAAATTTGCGGTGAAGCCGCCAAACAGGAAGTGATTTCATATCTCAGCAACTCTTTCATGTATCAAAACCAAATTTAGTACATGTACCTCAGACCCCATCGGGAGGACGCTCAAGAAATTTGGTGACATTTGACCTCTAGGGGGCACCGTAATTGACAAAAATGCATTTTGGCCAGTAATTGCTGATGCTCATTATTTTGCAATGGAAGTCAATGGCAGCCCATAGAACCATCTGGTAAAAAGTTATACAATTTTGCACACTAATTGGGGACAGTCCAATAATTCATTTCACCAAGTTTCATGCCGGCACCTCAAGCGCTCTAGCGCCACCAACAGGCCAAAGTTGAACTTGTGTTTACGGACGTAACTTTTGACCTGTTGACCCGAATGGCAAAATGAGGTATCATTGGAATCCTTGGGCCAAGCCGAGTTCAACACACCCTATGACGTCAATTGTTGACCTCTATGTTTAAATCACAGCAAGTGTGATCATATCTCAGTCAATCTTTTATTTTTGATGTGAAACTGATGACAGCGAGTTCCATCCAGTTAATTCTAATGCGTGCGTGCAAGGGTGGGGCGGGGTGGGATGGGCAGGGGCAGTTGCGGCGGTGGGCTGGCTGGGGGAGGGGGCGGCGACACTCAGCCCTGGTTCAGCCCCACAAAATCAGTTATGTTTTGATGTGAAACTTGACCTTGTAACTCAGCCAATCTTGGGTTGTATGGCATGGAACTTGCTGTGACTGCTTAAGGCTATATGTCTGATGCAACGGCATTGACTTACATGGCAAATCTGGCCTGCTGATCTCACTGCTTGGCCCCCTCATTGCTGCTTGCAGCTATATTTATTATTATTATTATTATTATTACGCTTCCGTCATTGAAGTCAATGGCAGCCCATAGAACCGTCTGGTGAAAAGTTCTGAAATTTGGCACACTGATTGGGGACAGTCTCATGATTAATTTCACCAAGTTTCATACCGGCACCTTGAGCGCTCTAGCGCCACCAACAGGCCAAAGTTGGATGTGCGTTCACGCACGTAACTTTTGATCCGTTGATCCGATTTTCAAAAATTAGGTATTGTTAGAATCCTTGGACCAAGCCGAGTTCAACGCACCCTATGACGTCAATTTCCGCCATGATGGATTTTCCGCCATTTTGGATTTCATCAAAAACACTAAAAAGTCTTCAAAGGTCACAAATTTTGTCCGATCGACACCAAATCTGACACACTTGATCTTCAGACCAAGCCTCACAAAAGTTATTCGTTTTCGTCTTCGGAACTCAAACCGTTCGCTCGTAACAGCCAATCGAAATATGTGGCAAAGCCGCCAAACAGGAAGTGAGCTCATATCTCAGCAACCCAAACTTGGTGCATGGACTCAGGACCCAATCAGGGGGACGCTCAAGAAATCTGGTGACCTTTGACCTCTAGGGGGCGCTGTAATTAAGAAACATGCCTTTTGGCCTGTAGCTGCTGTTGTGCTTAGAATTAAAACGCACTAGTGGTGTCTGGTAATACTGTTGGAGGTCCTTAGGGCCGACCCAGGCCAACTTTGTGATGTCATCGTAATTGATTCGGCCGCCATATTGGATTTAATCAAAACACGCATCTAATTTTCGCAGGTCACAAATTTCAGCGGATCCTCACCAAAATTGGCAGAGAACATCTTCAGACCATGCCTTATCAGTGCATCGCTTTTTGGAACGATTGACAGTAGCATTCGGCTGTAACAGCCAATCGAAACTTCATCGGCGAAGCGGCCAAACAGGAAGTGAGCTCATATCTCAGCAACCCTGCCATGTATCATCACCAAACTTACTACATATGTTCATGACCCCATTAGGAGGACGCTCAAGAAATTTGGTGACCTTTGACCTGTAGGGGGTGCTGCAATTAGCAATGTTGCATTTTGATCTGTAGTTGCGATGTGTTTTATCGATCTTTTATTTTTGGATGTGAAACAGATGACAACATATTCCATCCAGTCATTCTAATGCGTGCGTGGTAGGGCGGGGCGGGACGGGGTGGGACGGGCAGGGGTGATTAGGTGGGGGGGGCTGGCTGGCGGAGGCGGTGGCAGTACTCAGCCCTGTTTCAGCCCTACAAAATCAGTTATGTTTGATGTGACACTTGTTGAAAGTGTTGATCGCGAGTGTCTGCTGAGTTCTATCTTGTCGCCGTGGCTACTCCGGCCTATACTGCTTGGCCCCCTCATTGCTGCTTGCAGCTATATTTCCCATTTCTTCTTGAAGCCGAAAATAAATCTGAGGATGTTTATCGGACATGCTTGTTTTTTACTGCAGGTACGTTAATCTTGTAATATCAATAAGGACCTAGGTAATGTTACTGTTAGCGTTGGTTGAGTGATGGAGGCATTTGATTTATTGCATTTGTAGAAAACTATAAATGCGGTTATACCAAGCAAATGTATAGCAGCACTGTTTGTATCTTTCGACTGTCATTTATTGCACGTGCTACAAAATCATTCTGTGCAATGGAAGATTTACCAACGTTACACCGGTCTGATACAGTTTTGCCTATACATGCGTGAGACTGAGACGCCTGTTTATTTTGTTTTAAGGCGCGTGCAGGGTGTGAGAGGGGAATCGATGTGCTTTGATTACAGCTTGGTAGTTGTAGTCTGTGAAATTAAAAAGCACGTGTGTGAAGTATCCAAACAATGACACCTTCATTTCATTATGGCTGCTTTAGCAAAACACCTTAAGCTACTGTGTAGTGGGTCCCATTTAGAAGTGGCTACTTCATTCGCGCTTTCCTTGACTCATGGAGCTGCGTGAATGTTATTACAACTTTTCGCCACGATATGACAGTTTAAGTCCGCTTGATACTGTAAGGCGTAAGCCATTGGTTTCCAAAGGAGATTTTATTTGTGTCGCCAGCATAGCCTATTGACAATTTATGTTGTCAATAGGCCTACCTTATAATCCTACCTGTAGCTTAGGGAAGCTAACAACTTTCTATTAGTATCTAGTTTGTTAGTTACCGCTTTTGTCATAACTCCCTGATGCATTTTTTTGCATTTAGAATAGCCAGAGCGTGTATATCTCAATCGAAAATTAAACAATATCGGGTGCCTATGGACTAGGCTGGGTGAACCCAGCCTGATCTGCCCGCTATTTATTGTTTGATTTCTTAAAAGATTGAGCTTGGTCTGATGAAAGCCAGACTAGCCATGGACCTCAGTTAAACAATGCAAGGGAACATGAATCAGCCTATATTTGCACTAACAATAACGGACAAAAGCTCTTCAACTTTGGCCCGTTAAAATGTGTATGAACAGTCTAGCGACGCATTTCATCAAGGCGCATTTGGACATGTCAGTTATTTGCACCACTGGTTAGATGTAAAACAGCATTTCGTTTCAGACTAGGCTACTGTTACTTAATTTGTGCATTAACAATAACGTTTCAGACTACTGTTACTTAATTTGTGCATTGACAATAAAGTATTACATGAACTAAAGATGAATAAAATCTTATGTAGTTATGTAGTATTGAAGTGTGATTTATTTTCGCGGAACGGATGTACAGGACTGAGCGGCGGTCATATTTTGTACCGCTATGCGGTACATCTAGTTTCCTTTACTGTGCTGTTCATTGCTGTAAACAATGTTTACTAAACATGATCTCAATAAACAGGAGGTCTAGCGTGCTCCTAAATAGGATAATGTATTTGGATTGTCTTTAAGTTTCTGGTTGGCCGCTATACATATACTTCTCACACACATTTTAAAGAGTTCACTGTTAGCTAGAGAGTGGAAAATTCTAAAGAAAGGGTTGGGTTTCTGAGTGCCCTGATGCACTGCATTGGCCCATGCAATTTAAAACACACCCATCGTTAGAAGAGCTTTTCCTGTCTAGTATACTTTGTGCTTTAATTGTAGCTCTCATTTGTTCACTTCAACACATTCAGCTGAGCATGGCGGTCCTGTGTATAAGGATTATCACTTTATTTGTGATTGTTAACCTTTGTGAGAAAGCATGTAAGTAAACCTTTTGTGTTTTACTATGCATGACTTATTATGGCATGTTATACTGTATAATGAGTATTTGACATTTGAACTTTAATCTCAAATTCCTCAGGTATGGGAGAAATTGCAGATTTACATAAGATCACTCAAGTTGCAATTGCCGGAAAACATATTACCTTGAAGTGCTTCTTCCCAGAGAAACATAAAAACGATATCTTATACTGGTATAAACAAATGGCTGGTCGTAAACCCTCTCCTGTGGCAATGTGGCAAAACCATGCAAAGCCCAAATTTTACGATGAGTTTAAAGATTCCCGTTTCAATGTAACAATGGAGAATTTTGGACTTCATTTGATCATATCCAACACAACAACATCTGATGAAGCCTTGTACCTATGTGGAGTGAATGATGCGGACTTCATTATCCATCAAATACCATAGCTGCATGTTGCCTTCATTATCCATCAAATACCATAGCTGCATGTTGCAAGTATGCTGCTGTATATGGCCTCAAACATGACCAGTTTAAACAGTATATTATGTGATCTAGACCTAGATCTTAATTTGTCATTATATACTAGATACTGTTTGGAAATGTAAGAGTCTTAAAAATCAGACTTCATTATCAATTGATGACATACATTCATTCTGACATTCTCTCAGTAAAGTCTGAGTGCACATCAAAACCAAATGCATATTATTATATATTGATTTTAAGTTGCTAATATGTTATATTTTGCTCCTATCATAACCAGCCTTAAAGGTCCATTATGTTTTCTAAATATCTTAATTCCTCAGTATAAACTAAAGGTTTCATAGTCACTTTACTGTACTTAAGCTGGGAAGATCAAGAACTCAACTGCACTGAACTGTCAATCAGTTATTCTTTTTTTATATATATATCTTAAATATCTAAGTGAAGAGGTTCTTCCTCTTGTGTTGTAGGGGAGCCAGTGGATCCCCTTGTGTATGGTCTGAGTGTTGCAGTGGGGCTGTGTGTAATTGTAATCGGTATACTAATCTACATCAATTGCAAGAAAACTATATGTCATCACTCTAAAGGTAAGTTGCTATACATCTGGCAAAAAAAGAATAGATACTAAAATGGCATCAATAGACCTATTATGGAACAGCCATTCACTTCGTATCAGGTTGGGGCTATGAGGTAAGATGACTAGTTAACAAATAACTAGTTAAAAAACAGAGAGGTGTCCTGTCTTTGTATATCAAACACACACACACACACAAACAGAGAGAGAGAGAGACACACACACACACACAAACACAATCATAGCTGGAATACAGGGAGATAGTAAGATGTGGATTACAGTTTCATGCTTGTTTGCTATGGTAAGGTTGCTTCTGCATTTTTCTGCCATTAGTTGTAGAGGATTCTTTGTCTTTGTTACTGTTGGTTCTTTTTAGCTGCCATTAGGGATCATGTTAGAAACAAATGCTCTTCTGAATGTTATTCAATGGATCTTCATTTTATCCTCCTAAAATCAACCAATTAACCAATCAATCAAATAACAATAGACAAAAAACATCTTGTTCTTAGTTTAATTATTTACTGTTTTTCATTAATTTATCAATTTCTAAATTTGTTCAATTTCCCTCTTTGTTAATCAACAGGAGCTCCTTCTGACCCTTGTGGAGACCAGAATATAAATGTGGACGTGATGAACTATGCAGCGTTGACTTTCTCTGACACAAGGACAAGAGGGAGGAAGAAGAGAGAGCTGCAACAGGACACTGTGTACACTGTAGTTAACTATTCTGTCAGGTGATGACCTTGGGCAGCACATTTGATAATATGTGTTTTCCTTGTACACGTATGATTCAGTATAGCCTGGGAATACCTATACGAACCTTTGGCAAATTTGGGATTTGCTCTAAAGGTCCGTCTGGCCAAGAGGCCGTTGAAGCCCATTTCTAATTTCTCTAAAATCCAGGCATGCAAATACAATCGCTAATCCAGTATGGATGTGTATTTCTTTAAAATTGAGTAAACAACTGCATTTAAAACCTTTGTTTACAAGATTCCTGCACTTCTGAAATGATTTGGCAAGAGTTTAATTTCACTGCTAGTTACACCCATGCTGGAAGTCGTAAGTCAATTAACCTTTTCCACACCCACTCACAATTCTAATTGAGAAGCTCTGCGTGCTAACCAGATGTTAAAGATGTTATCAAGATTGACATGGTTTCAATGACTATTGTACTTATGTTATTGTACATGTATGAAATGGTAGGAAGAAATATCAATATCAAATTACATTGAAATATCAATGTGAATCAAGTGAATCTGCATGGTTAATATCATTAGGAGTCCAGGGTATTTTTTGTGATGTCTTTCTGTGCAAATAAAAAGACACATTTGAACATATGAGTTTTTGCATAATCTTATGAATTGATACCATTGATTATGTGTCCCTGTTAATAAGCATCATATTGAGATATAACACTGAACTATGAGTAGCCTGTTTGAACAACACTGTCACCTGATTCTGACCCACTTCATCAACACTACTTTGACTCATTTTAGATTTCCATTGCCTTTTTTAAGGGTCCAAGCAGAGAAGTTGCTGGGACTATATTGTTTTTGTTCTTGTCAATTGCTAGAAAGGGCTACAAGTGATTAGGCAGAACACAATCAGGCCAACAAACCACCGAAATTGGCAAGAGTGTTGGAAACTTCACCAGTTACTCAGGCTCATGAAATGACACACACTGGCCTCAAAGTTGGCGCTGTAAAACTTAAGTTTACATTTCCGCAGGTATCTCCAAAACTCCAAAATCTTCCTAATCTCTGAAGTCTTTTGCATGTTTCCCAACAGACATATTGTGGTCTAAAACATTAAAATTAAATGAATTTGTCTGAGGTCATTTATCCGATTCTCACGAAAATTTCTCTACAGACCATGCAGACAAATTCCCCCCTTTCAAATATATCTTCTGATTTCAAAAATATCCTCTGATGTAATTCAATCCAATCTTTGAACAATCACCACAACATTCTTTTGATAGACACCAAGTTTTGTGAAGTTCCATCCATGGTCGGCATTAAAACTGCCACATGCCACATATTCTTAGCTTCATTTGAAAACATGTCCTAAAATGTTCAAAATAGCCACAAACAGCCAAACAAATTGAATAAGTAAATACACGGCAGTGTATATAAACTGCTGCAATACTGCTTTTTACCCTGTTAATCACCAATAACATCACATACCAGTAATGTAACCACACTCCTCAGGCCCCAAAACCTACTGGTATTGGCTGTATAGGTGGCCTTGTTATACAGTATTCAATTTAGCACTTTTAGGTCATATCGCAATATCATTAAGTAAGTATTTATTTATATAGCGCATTTTTCATCCACAGAGTGCAACACACATAGGCTACTGTACATTGACACACAATACAAATGATGCGAGGCGGAGTGGCGTGGCTGCCAGTGTACCTGTGACACCAAGACATACAAGACAGACAAATTAAGTGAGGCCCAAAATCAGTATTCATGCAACATTTTCAAGCAATCCAATGCAGGTTCAGCTTTTTTAGGAGCTCCCCCTACAGTTGCGGAGTAATGTTGTATTTTACACAACTTCTGTAAATACCACTCATGGCTTGCATCCTTCCCCCTCGATATGGTACAAGTGGATTTGTCTACAAACCGGCAAAGATCATCTTCGATCGAGCCATGTCTACTGACAAGGCATTCAAATATAGGTTATTGCACAATTAGCATGGTCGCAGCTTGCAGCTATATTTCTTGTTGTTGTTTATGTTGGAACTCTGATTTCAGTTTGTTCTCTCTGTAACAGATCTAAGATAGTCTTTTAATACATATTCTGATAATAAAGGTAAATTGCCATAGAACTTGTTTGCATAGCAAGTGTCCAATACCTCCAAGCGGCTGATCCTTTGTTTTTAACTGCAGCGCACTGCTGTGAAACATGGTGTAGTTCCAGCACGTATGAGCGAAGATTAATTTTATATAGACATGTGGTTGAGTAGATTGGCCGCATTGTTACCAGTACCTGAACCTCCACTGACTAAAACCCAATTGAGCTATTTGAGTCAGTATCTGACTAGGTTGGTGTCCGTGGAATGGACAGGCAATGATAACATTAGCCTACAATGCAAATTTAAAAGAGCTGCATGTGTTCGGCTATACTGTAACTCGTTGACATTTGAAATCTTCTAACAATTCACATCTTGTTTTCCTAAAGCGATGTTTGTGCTTAATCTTCGGCATCATCTTCTTTACAGGTAAATAATCTGCATTTATACATTATCCTTATTGCCTGACTACTGATACATGTACATTGGTTGTGGCTGTGAAGGTTGAGTCCTTTGCTGGGCGTCTATGTTACTTGCCACTTTTGATAGCTGGAATAAAAACACTAATTCAGTATGTTTCTAATAACCAACCTCTCAGCAGAATATGCCATGTAAAAAATAAATTGAGAGAGAAAGTTAGATAGAACCCAGGTCTCTGTAACAATCATATGAAACAACCTGGCCAAATATATACGTACTTACTATAAAAATAACTTGATATAGAGCGAATGCATTGGTGGCAGTCTCTAGAGCAGGGGTCTCAAACACCCGGCCCGCAGGCCAAATCCGGCCCGCGTCCTGCCCAATTCCGGCCCGCGACATATGTCAAAATAATAATGTAATCCGGCCCTTGAGGCTATTTTTAATTGCGACAAACAACGATACTGATTAAAGTAGACGATAGATCCAAGTATGGTGACATCTCAATTGTAGCCTATCTTACTCCACTATGTGCTAGACATCCAGAGCTTGATTAAAACCCAAAATCGCTGCGCAAAGTTTCCAGAAATACTTGTATTACACGCGAGAAACACAAAGACGTGCATTTATAATGACGCGGAAGCAATGCAGGCCATAGTTTTGCACAAATTGAAGCAGAAATAGGCCTACACCTAATGTTGAAAAACGTTCACGTGTGATGAAGTCTTAGGTAGGCTATGTTATTCACCTATTCTGATTCTGAAGGAGAATATCCTTTTGTAGATTATAATCGATCGTCTATTGACAGTCACAGTGCGTCTGTGAATGGAGGTGCGTCTTTGCGTGTATACGACAGTGTCCACTAAGCATACCATGCCTCTGCCCAACATAGCTTGGAGGTTGCAGTGGTAATCGTGTCCGTAATGGACGTGGTACAGACAGCAGGGCTAGTAAAAACAGGGCTCTAAAGAACTACAAAGTCACCCGCAATATGATGCGAACTTCTGCTCAGATTACCCGCGATAGGAACTGATTTGACCAGAATACTTTATTGTAGGCCTTGTGGTTTAGTAATACATCACTAAACCATATACATCTTAGGTGTTTTCCTGTTCATTTGTTATGTGGGTAATATGAAAAAAAGGAAAGTAAACCTGCTCAAATATGTTCATCCAGTATTTACTGAAAGGTGCATAATTTGAGGTGCTTGCCATCCAGTGATGGGTACATTTACCCCCTTCATAAACTTTTGTTTATACTCAAAGATTTTTATATTTACAGTAGGACTTTATCTCTGACCACTTTCAAGCCATGGCCTTTTGAAATTTTGATATATATCCAGTGGTGTTGCTTTCTTAACCCTGACGCCTAGTTTGCCAGGTTTAAAAAAGTTATGAGAGGAAAATATTTTTATTTGGTGTGAAACACACACATACCCGTTTTTATGCTTTTTGTTTGTTTTATAATTTGTATTAATATTTATTTTATCATTATTTTATTTATAAGCTAAGGTTGCTAGCACATGTGTCTAAAACTAGATAAAAACACTTGCACTTTCTGTTTGCAGTTTTGTGTGGTATTTGAAAAAAAGAACATTGCTTTTTCAGAAATAACCGGCCCTCCAATCAGATGACGTTGGCAGAAGTGGCCCCCAGCTCATTTGAGTTTGAGACCCCTGCTCTAGAAAGTCCCGTAATCATGTTGAATCTATACAGTGTATTGAACAACAGTTCTTTCCCATTTCGATTTTTGTTTGGTTGCACAAGATTGTAATTGAACACTGGCCCTAAATTTGTGCTACACAATACATGTTTTTGCCACTCACTGATTGTTACCACGGTGACTTATGCTGTGCCATCATATGCATTGCCGTGAAAACAACGGTAACATTGTATCTTCGGAACTTGTCCCATGGAACATTCACAATCAGACATTTGTCATGGTTAGGCAGTCATCGTTTGCAATCACTGCATTTGACTAATTAACATACTAGCTGTCAAAGCCAGTAGGCCTAACATTAGCTACAGTAACATACAACCTAAACTGCTCGATGACTTGAATTGGCTTACAAACAAACTGAGGATCAACAACTCTTCACAATCAGAAGAGATGGTCATCCAATTAGAGAGTTATGGTTAGGGTTAGGGTTGGGGTTAGGATTAGGGTTAGAGATTAGGATTAGGGTTAGGTTTCATGTGTCACGTCCAGTGATGGGAATAACGGCGTTGAAATAAACAGCGTTATTTTTTTCAGTAACGAGTAATCTAACTAATTACTTTGACTGTCACTATCACGCCGTTATCATTGCCGACACCCCATTACTGCACGTTACTCAAGTCGCACAATGAACTTTTTTTTTTAACTTCATGATAGGACTCGTGCGCGTGTTGTCATGAGAGAAGGGAGGATGAGATAACCTCTCAGCAATTATTGGCTCAGCCAATCAGAGAAATTGGGTAGGTGGGTGTTTCCGCATTCACAGTGGCGGGTGTTTAGTGCTTACAGCACACAGAGAGAGATGGAGAGTGAGGAGGACTCCAGCAGCAAAACAGCCTTTTCCAGATGGAAATATCGGCACTATTTCAAACTCACTGAGGTTAAAGGTAAAAATGTGCACGTCGAGTGCACATTATGTTTCAGAACGAAACATTTGTCCACGTCTTGTGTTAGCAACTCCAACTTAATGAAGCACCTGTCGACGGCTCACGCTTCAACCAAATTAGTGGCCCAAGAATACACAGCTAGTAGGGGGGCTAGTGTTGACAAAGGATCCGCTAACAAGGAAGGACCCTCCCCATGCAAGCATCAAAAACTTGACTCTAGTGCCTCTGCTCCCCAGAAACTATCTCAGACAGAGCTCTATGGCTTGATAGGGAGATACGTTGTGGAAAACATGCTTCCGATATCAACAGTGGAGTCAGACTCCTTCAGGGCGTTGATAGACAAAATCCCAAGAAAAGGAGGCATCGGTCCGCCCTGTAGAAAGATGTTTTCGAATTACATTGATACCGAATATGCTAACATGAATGCTGAGCTAAAAAAAGAATTCGAGCAACTGGAATACTTGGCTACAACTGCAGATATGTCTATCTGAGGCTGTTTCACAATTCAAAATATTTACTATATGTTGCATAGATTAGACATGGTATAAATGACAAGTTATAAGTATTTGACTTTGGGTAACTCGTTTCAATTGTTCCGAAAATCCGAAATTCCTTAGGTATGGGAGTAATTGCAGATTCACATAAGATCACTGAAGTTACCACTGCAATCGCCGGAGAACTATTACCTTGGAGTGTTTCTACCCAGAGAAACACAAAAACGACATCCTATACTGGTATAAACAAATGGCTGGTCGTAAACCCGTAAGTAAGACTTCATTATCCATTTAGTACCATAGCTGCATGTTGCCTTCATTAACCATCAAATACCATAGCTGCATGTTGCAAGTATAATGCCCCAGGTAAAAAAAAAACTATTAAAAGTATACTTTTTGAAAGTGTACTAAGTACAGTTTGTACTTTTTTCGTCAAATCCAAGTGTAAATAAGTGTATTGAATTATGTATTAAGTTCAACTTCATACCAACTTGACTATACTTTGAGTGTAATTAGTGTGCTAAAATGGAACAACTTTTTTCAAACTTTAAGTGTTCTTAAGTACATTATACAAAAAGAGATTTTATGAGCATTCGGAACACAGTCGCAGTACAATTTTGTAACATCCCAAGTGTATTGGAAATGTACTTAAAAGGCATTACAGTATAACTAATAATAGTGTAGTAGTGTATTTTGAATACACTCTTATCATCCTCATTTCTATTCATTTGGCATGCTTCTGTAATATTTTAAATTAACTTCAAATGTACTTCCTGACTACAATAAGTGCCTTGAAAGTTTGCAGTTATGTACCCAGAAACGACAATACAGTCAAGCTTAATGGTGGTGCTTCTGACTTAATTATGCTTTCAAACGAAAGTTTGACTCAGGTACATTCACAAAAAGACCCTAAGTTGCATTTTGGCTTGAGTTATGCTTTAAGAGTAATGGGGCAAGGTCCTGGATGAAGAATATTTACCTTTACTGCTGATTATTTGAGGTGTTCAGACATCTCGGTTTCAAAACTCTCCAGGAACACCTGTAAAAACATAGTTAGGCTACAGATTAAAACTAGGTAAATTACAAACACTACCATGAAATGAACTTGAATGCTCTGTGAAACACGAATAATTAAAAAAATCTAAATCTATCGCATAAGCCAAGTAATAATATTAATCATGTAGCCTAAGCTTCATAGCACTAACTTAGTAGAACACCAGGTTTAATTCCCCCTCTAATATCAATGGTGGAAAAAAAACGTTCTACTTCATAAAATGCATGTAATTTGTCCTGTAGACTCATTTTAAAAGATGTCTCCACGATTAAAGAAAAAAACAGCTACAATGTCATTAGCATGCCTAATGAATGTGAAGTGTGACTAGCCTAGCACCATCCTCCTTTCTGTGAGGTAGCCTACACCACACATAATATTAAAGAACATCGGTGAACTTTAGGCAAATGTTGCTTAATAAAGAACACACTTTCTTCCATCATAGTTTGTCTAACGTTAGTGCTAGCCAACGCTTGTCAATAATCCCACAAACACAAAGCAGGCTAATGTAGTTTTCTTCTTGATAGGGATCTTGGTCGACGTTTATGCCGTTAACGTTAGCTAAATTAGCTAACGTGATCTGGCATTGCTAGCTTGTACTAGCAAGGATAAAAACAAACTCTTCTATATCAAAGAAGATGATATTGCAGCCAATGATGACTTAATTCCCCAACAACTGGACACTGTCCGTGGGACCATGAAGATTCATCAGGTAAATTTCAGGTAAAATTATTTAAATATAATGTGGATAATCAGAAATTTAACACTAACTGTCTTCCCCCTCTGAAACAGATTTTCACCAACACTCCAGCACAATTCAAGTGGCAAATACTTAGCTGTTTCTGCTCAGCTCCAGATGAATGCAAATGCTATGGTCCACGCACAGTTGGTGACAATGTGCAAAGGGCCCACTACATCCACGGAGCTTCAAACATAGATGTGCCTCTGATGGATGCACAAACAGGTTTTTCTAGGGTCACTGAAATCACAGACTAACTGAAAGGTTGTTGGTGTGCTGTGAAATATGACAGGGAGGTATATCCAGGAATAGTTCAAGATGTGGATGCAGAGAATTGCATTCTTGTTAAAACGTTGAGTCGTGTAGGCCAGAACCGCTTCTTTTGGCCTATGAGGGATGATATTCTGTGGTATCAGCCGCATGATTTTCTGGGTCTTATCCCACCACCTCAGCCGGTGACGAAAAGGCACATGATGCTGCCAGTAGATGTCTGGGAGAAATTGTTCTCCCATTAATAAGAGATCTGTCAAGAAGGCGGTCCTCAGAGATATTTAGTTCTGGATATCCATGTTAGATCTGTGTGCTTTCTCCCTCAACTTTTTTGCTACCTCTTTTTCTGTCAGTGGGCTCTAATTTAAATTGCAGGAAAAGTGCAAAGTCTAAATTCTTTATTAAATTAAATTAGCTTATTTTAACACCATGAGCAAGATCCTAAGCAAAAACATTGGGTCACCACAATACTCCCACATGACACACAATGGCATGGCTGGAGTTAATCTTCAGGACACTTGAGTGACTACACTATGCCTGTCATTTAAACTAGGGCCCAGTATCTTTTTCTCTCCACATCCCATCCATCTCCCTTTATCATCTCAAATTCACATTTTGAATGTTCAAATACATGTTTTGAAAGCAAACACATTTCATTATGCATTGTTAAACCAATACCACTGTTATGGAGTTGTTAGTTTTTAACCTAAACATATAATCTTTCACCTAATGGTAATAGTTATGAAAAGTTTATGAAGGATATTTTAATGCTGTTTTATCCCATTGTGACAATTGATTCTTTAGAAAATATTGTATGGGTTTCTTCATGATTGAAATAAACATATCTATATATATCTCCTCACATCTGACCATTACTTTCAATAACACTCACCAGAAGTCATAATTTAAACCTTTAAATTTGCTTTATGTATCAGTGCACTTTTCATTTATGTCATTACCAAAACACTGTCATTACCAGAACAATATGTCATTACCGCCACGTTGCTTAATTTACAGCAAAAATACGTTTAAAACTGTTTTATGTTCAATGTTGAGATGCTACATGAAAAGCCTAATGAAATACTCATCCACCTATTCAAAGAAAAAAAATCTAAAATTAATTTTCCAGAATTAAACAAAAGTGTGCTTTGATGAACACAGAAAAACACATTTTGATGGTAAGAACAAGAAAATATATGTAATTCGCTGAATGGAAACATTTTGTTTTTTATACTTATTGTTGAAGGCTAACAATCTTTACAAGATAAATGAGTTTAAATGATCTCCTTGGTACATTCTTTGAATTACGAGACTTTTTGATGTTGAGATGGGAATGACATCAGTGTAATTGCCATTCTTTCTGTTGCCAGGTGGTGGCGCTATGCCAAATATGCATTATGGGCATGTGAATATCATCACTACCATGATATTCAAAGACCTGTGAAATTGAAAACATTTCAAGCCATGCATGGTGAATTAAGACACATTTATTGTTTATGTGGAAGGGTATTAAAATTCATAGTCGCGCCGCTTCGTCAAATTACAACATATCAAAAAAAGCTTCACAATTTAGAATCAGAAGCAAACTGACATCATGTATACCAACTTTCACATAAATCGGAGCAATCGTCTAGGAGGAGTATGTTAAAATTGATCATGTCCACAATGCACAAAATCACAATTACCTCACTTCCTATGGGCGTGGCTAATGGCATGTTAATACAAAAGTTGATTGTTTTTGGGAGTTACATTCACCCACCAAATTTGGTGTGTGTACCTAAAACTATATGCCAACCACAAGTCACAGTGACATAAGGGGACGCTATGGAGTTCCTGGGCCAAGCCCAGTGCCAAGGCTTTTCCCCTGTGTATTCACGGTACCTCTTGACGTGTGTGCCAAATTTCATGCGTTGTCACCGATGGGAAGCACCTCTTTTGGCATCACAATTCATCACATTTTAGTCCGCACAAAATCCCAAATACCTCACTTCCTGTTGGGCGTGGCTAATGCATTGTACATACGAAAGTTGTTCATCTTGGGGAGATACACACACCTACCAAATTTGATGTGTCTAGCTCAGGGGTGGGCAAACTGCGGCCTGCGGGCCGGATCCGGCCCGCCAAGCACTTTCATCCGGCCCGCCGAGCATTTCATTTAGTTATCAGGCTGCTTGCTAACATAACACATCATGTTAAACTAAGTTAACTCTTAGTTATCTCCTTTGCAGCAGATCTAACGTGAACATTATGCAATCCATTTAATTGGGAACGCGTCTGCACTCACGAGAGGGAGAGAGAGCCGCAGGTTCCAGCTGGCTTGTGATTG
This sequence comes from Alosa alosa, assembly GCF_017589495.1. Lineage (NCBI taxonomy): Eukaryota > Metazoa > Chordata > Actinopteri > Clupeiformes > Clupeidae > Alosa > Alosa alosa. The sequence continues at coordinate 21,810,037 of NC_063202.1, forward strand.
TTGATAATTGATATCTCCTTCTTATAAGAAAGTTTTAAAAGGAAATCATGAAGGCAACAGTAGTTCCCACTACTGACCATTTAAAAACTGTGAGAGGGCCCAGCCGTAGGTACTAGCCATAGCGGAGCAGGCAGAAGATCATTGAGAAATAAACGTGAATTAAAGCGACTGTCTTAAAGCGACAGTCGCTACTATTTTAGAGCTTTTCAATGTCTCGTTTTAAATGTCAGGGCCCTCGGAAGTCCACCAATGAAGTGTGGAGATACATTGAGCCTCATAAATGGGTGTAAAACAGTGATTTATTTGCATGGCTAGCCCGATGCCGAAGCACCACTATTGAAAAAGCTGTTGGTAGCATCGGCTAACTAGTGCCAGATTTTGGAGTGCAGGGGACAAGCCGAGATGGGCTATGAGACATACGTTCACACTCGGTATCATGTTTCAATACACTTTAGGTCAATATCACACCGGAATTCTCTTTTAAATAGGTTAACATCACTCTAAGTTCGCCTTCAAGCAAGGAAAACGATGATTTGAAGACATCTGTTTCGTCGGAAGGGCAAGGGGTAGCAACAGGGCAACACAGAGACAGGCCCGATGGCAGGGCTGTTATGAGAGTATTAAAATATGGGATATTCTACGGGAAAACATTAAAATGACAAGACAGCGGGGAGAGTTAAAATACGTGATAAACACAGAAAAAGTTGGCATGCATTGTTTCGGTCCCCGTGCACAGGGATTATTTGTCATATTATTAATCACATATGATTATTTGTGAAATTGTGCAAACAGGCGCAACACATTTGAAAAGGAAGGACTGGTAGCATGCAAGCTCACGGGAAAGATTGATTTAAGAACGTTATCACAGTGTGTGGCTGTGGCGCGGGCGGAAGACAGCGACAATTGGCAGGGGAGGGTCATGTCTTTTTTAACAATTCTGTCGGAGGGTCATTGAACAATTTCTAGCAGGCAAGAGAGGGTCATGCAACTTGCAACTGAAGCACTCAAAATTCCTCCGGTGCCCCCTTCAATAAATAACGAACAGTCCCTAGATTGCTGCTGGGCTATATGTCTTGGTTCATGTCTGTTAACAACTCATTGCCGTCAAACGCATAGCCTATCTCGCGGTTGCATCCATTACAAACAAACATGCAATGTGAACGTCTGGGATTGGGGAGAGCACTAAATGCTCTACTGAATAAGCACGAAGTCAAGCACAGAGTTTGAAATTACTTGCTACACCTTGAGTATGATTGCATCCCTTGCTTGGCATTTATGTATTCATTTTCTCATTTTTTCTGATACTTCTGTTTTTATTCTGTTACCACTCTTGTGGATTTATACTTTTGTCATATCAGTCTTACTTTTTTTCAGGTGTGTGAAAAAAATGTGGTGAAAAAGAGGTGTGGTAAATTAATGGTTATCATAAATGCTAAAATAAATTGTGAATGAATATTGCCTTCCAGTTGTTATTTCAATGGAAAGAGGGTGTGGAACTTTCTGTAACCACACACACACACACACACAGAGACACACACATGCACACACACACACCTTCTGGAGGATACAGCGAAAAGCTAAGATCATTAAGATTTGATTCAGGGCCACACTTAGGTAATATACCATGTCTGAAAAATGTATTGGATTCCTTGATCAAGTCTTAAAATAAGTTGATCTCCTTTACAATCGTTTGCTACAATCCTTAATAATAATAATAATTATAATAATAATAATTATAATAATAATTATAATAATAATAATAATAATAATTAATTCTGGTATTAGCATGAATGATTAAAACATGTCTTCATGTTGAGTTTTGAATGCCTTTATTTAAGGTCTGCAACTTCCTTTCACACATCTACAGTACAAGACTTTCAGTTGAGGTTTTGTTTGCATGAGGGTTTGTTTGCATGTGTGTGTTAAACCACAGTCATGTACCTGCTGTATTCTTCTTGATGTTTCCACTCTGAGTGCGA
>NC_063202.1:21812515-21875493 GCF_017589495.1 Alosa alosa
ACCTCTTATTACAGAGTCACACCAGGACCGTGCACTCATCCCTCACCCTACAGCTCAGGCCTCACTGAGCACATTCAGACATCGCCCTGGACCTCTACCTCTGATTCTCCACCTTAGTAGAGTTTTAGATTCTTAAAATATTATTCCTAAATTAAATTAATTATACGCTAAATTGTGTACTGTGTGTTATTCTGCTTTTGTTTTAGTGGTTGGAACAGAAAGGACAGCTATGCATAATTATTTTTAATAACATTAGTAATTTACCAATTTAAAAATGTACTGTATTATTGTAGGTTTTTCATTAACGAAAAATGTCTTGTTTGTCTTTAAGTCGACATGACGTGGCAATTTTGTGATTGTGCATACCATAAAGCAAGCAGAAGAGGCAGCCTTCTGCCGATATGCAGATCTTTTTGGTCTCCACTCTCGCCTTCAAGGCAGCGTTGCCCGAGAGGCGCTAGGGTTAGGCAAGGGTTAGGGGTAGGGTTAGGCTAGGCAGCGCTGCCTTGAAGTTGACGGTGGGGGCCAAAAACACCATCAAGCCCTTCTGCCTTGGCCTATATGCTCTATGCTGTCTTTACAATATTAAATGTTTGTCCGTTCTGCATGTGTAACATTGTGGGTTAATGTGTATAACTTAATTTTAGCAGCTTTATGTGTCAGGTGAAATGAATGAATAATATATTTATAAGTTATATATATAGTCTATACATTATATACATTTGAAATGTAGTATACATTAGTAATTATTAATGTATATGAATTATAAAAAAATATAAATGTAATTAATTTACAGTACACTTTGTGTAACAGCATTAAGAATTTAAAATGTATGGTCTCAGATTACCTGTGTCTATAGGTAATGCATACAAGTGAACTGAATTTATCTTTTTATTGTTATTTTATTATGTTGTCTAATCTTATTATTATGACATTTTATTTTCACCTCTGTGTCTTCAAAAACATGTTTGTTCTAAGAGGAAACTTAAACATTTCAACATTTTTTTATTGTATTGTATTGACCACATTTTGTCATGTGTGTATGATTTTTTATCATTCTGCAAACAAATGGCAGAGAGAGAGACAGAGAAAAAAGAGAGGCAGAGGGAGGGAGGATGTTAAGAGACAGCCTATACCTGTATGTCTCTCTATGCACGTATGGTGTGTGTGTGTGTGTGTGTGTGTGTGTGTGTGTGTGTGTCTGTGTGTGTGTCTGTGTCTGTGTGTGTGCACATGCATATGTGCATGCATGTGCATGTGTGCGTGTTTGTGTGTGTGTGTGTGAGTCTGTGTATGTGTGTGTGTGTGTGTTTGTGTGTGTTTATTTGTCTGTGCGTACGTACATGTGTGTGTTCATTTGTCGGTATGTCTTCTTGTCTATCTATTAGAACATAGAAGAGGCAGACACAGTATGAGTTCTAGATTACTAGCACCATCATGTGGAGTAAGCACTCTGGGTGCTCTTTTCTTTACCTCTAGGGCCATCTTGTGAAATCAGTAGTTGAGCTCACAGAGCTCTGTCTCAGTATTCTGGTAGTCTGAACATTTCCCCTGTACTCAGAGCTCGCCACCAATCATTTTTAAATATTGTCAGTGCTTGATCTTTCACACCAGTGCCCCCCCCCCACACACACACATGAAGAAAGAAAGAAAGAAAGAAAGAAAGAAAGAAAGAAAGAAAACAAATTAGATAAATAAATGAATAAATAAAATAAAGTATTCTTATCTTGTGACTGTTTATTAAGTGAATTGGAAAGTGTGGTATATCTAATTAAGTTTCATGTACAGATCAAAATCTGAATGCAATGGAGCTGTACTTACTACACGTTTTGTGCTGAAAAGAGACTATCTACTGTACTAAAACATTAGAGTAAAATAAGAGTGCCACATGTTCCATGCCCTTAATGTTTAAATATTTCAATGCACTCAAAGTTCATTTAACAACATGGCACACTCAGGAAGATCTAGGGAAATAAATAAAACTGTATTCCACTGTCAGCTGTGTGACTTTGTGGAGCCTTTCACCACAGCAGACATTTAGAATATTGCGATCTATTCTAGCGCTGCCTGGAAGGCACTAGGGTCAGTCAAGGGTTAAGGTTAGGGCAGGTGCCTTGAAGTCAACGGTGGCAGTGCTGCCTTGAACCTTTTGCATGAACATAGGTACTTCTTGTTTTTTCACCCCTGCCCTTCAAGAAGTCTGTGCACACCACTGATTAAGTTGATAATTTAGGCTACTGGGGAGGTTTTCATAAGGGTGTTTACTTGGGGTATTTTTTTTTATTTATTTTTTGGGGGCGGGGGTATTTTATTTCCACATTTTGTGTTCCTCTGGCGCCCGGGCTGCCTGCAAATGTAAATGCAAAACAATTCAAAGTCCTAAACTGAAAACAAATCATGTCTAATGATCCCTTGTTTTCAGGGAGAGCTTTTTTCCTTTGTAACAGTGATTTTTGCTATTTCATTGTTCTGTTGTATTTTTATTTAACTTCATATGGGATGGGCATTTTAAGACTTTTTCCCCTTGAAATTGCACTGTGCCTACTTCAGAGGCCACTGGTTTGGCCTACCATCAAATGCTTGTTTTTTTTAGAAGCTGAGGCCTTGTAGTTTCTTAGGGAACAATCAGAATAACTGTGGGAAGTACTGGCACAGAGGTACAGAGGCTAGAATATTGTAGATATTGTAACAAGTACTTCTGAACTGACCACATTTCAGCCCTCTAGGTCACTTGAGATGACATAGAAACACAACTGAGCCCTAGCGCCAGGTCTTCTGAAGCTGTGTGCAAAAGTAGATCAATATAGAATAAAAAATTAGTGCTTTGGACCATTATTTGCCAAGGTACTGTATGCTCATGCATTTTGTAAAATGCCCTATGGAAACTCCCCATAGGACTTTTGGGTTCCCAAAATGCATACTGACAATAAAAGGCTTACTGTGTGGCAACCTCTTGGTGTAGAAGCATAATCCTGGTCTCAAATGAAAGGTAACACTCAGAGGTTTCTTGTAGACCATTTGGATTGTATGTCAAGGGTTCTGATATAGAATGACTACACAAAATATGAAATAATTACACAAAAATCTAATGAAAACAACATATTCCAATTCTAGGGATTCCTGTGAATATGTCAAGACCCAATATGTGGCATCTACTTATTGCACTGCAGCTGCGGAGGGGGGACATTTTTTATCAAATTTAAGTGAGACATAGTTTGATTAATCTGACAATGTAAAGTCAAATGACAATGACACAATTATGAAATGCTTACATTGATGACACAGTAGTGATACCTACATGCAGAGTTTAAAGTTGAATATCCTTCAAAGTTTCGACTTGCTCAAAGGAGATTGCAGTTTTTCAGAGTACTATTTTGGTTCATCTTTGCCAAGTCCACTCTCCCATGTCTACTGCATGGGCCATTACTGCACCTCTATAGGCGCTCTTGCATGTGTCTCACCTAGGTTAGCCAGATTCAAATCAGCCCCATTTTGGACCAGTAATATAATAGTCTACAATGAGGGTTTATGGCCATTCCTAACAGATCTACTCTGCAGGGGCACTGTCACCTGGTTTAAAGATGTGGTCTGATATGCATGTGGGCATGTTTCAGAACTCAAGCCCCTTGGGTTTGTGAATATGGGACAGGAAGAGCAGGCCATAGGCATGCAGTGCTGCTCTACCAAGGCCTCAGTGCAGAGCTCATTTCTAGGAAATGATGTCAAGTCAAGTCAAGTCAGTTTTATTTTTAAAGTGCATTTAACATGCACATAGTGCAACCCAAAGCGCTCCAACAAACAAGACAAACGATGCCGGATGGAGCGGCGTAGTCGCCAGCGTGCCCATGACATCAAGACATGACAAATACATTTAAAAAATAACAAATACAAAAAATGCTGGACGGAGCGGCGTAGTCGCCAGCGTACCCGTGACACCAAGACATACAAGACAGACAACAAAACAAATAAACAAATAAAAAGTGAAAAAAAAGAAAATATATTTAAAAAGGGGAAAGGTGATGTTACAATTAGTCCAATTTCCAAACCAGCTGAAAATGTCCAAGGGCAATGATGATCCGGGAAAACTGCACAGAGTGTCTTCACAACCGATATGCCAACAAAGTTCTTTAACGTTAGCAAATGATCAACCCGGTGAATTCACTGGCAGTCTGGAGATCACGTTAACGTTAGGCCTTGTAGACTGCAGTCTGGAGATCACTGGAAGCACAGTCTGAAGTAGTGGGCGATCGTGTAGATCCGCAACTCGGTGGACTTCTAACAGCGACCGTCTGTTACTCCGTGAGACTGCAGCTCCTCACCGCTAGGCTAACGTTAGTCTGCAGTTGGCATGGCAGCTCGCAGGTCAGCAACAGCTCGGCGGCCACGGCAGATCTTTCGCAGAGTAGCTAGCCTAGGTCCAGCTGTCCTGAGAGATCCCCACCGTTCACGACCAGACAGTGAAGTGCACCGCAGGTCACGGATGGATGGAAGGGTGTCCGATGCCCAGCTGAAGGGCAAAAGCTAGCCATAGCAAGCTCCCAATGGACAAACGTCAACGACGTTTCAGCTGACTTAGAAGCAGTAAAAAGGACTAAGAATAACACGAAAACTATCAAAAATAACGTAAATAAATAGGGAAAACATTTAACTAGACAAACCAATACAAAAAAATAAACATGACATTACATAAAATTACGAACATTACATAAAAACAAACAAAAACATGATGCCAGACGGAGCGGCGTGTCTCGCCAGCGTCCCCGTAACCCCGCCCCGTAATGTGACCACAGGATGTAAAGAAAACAACACAGAGAGGCCTGCAGGACACAGTCACCTTCTTTGAACATGTGACCTTGAAAAGATGAAAAAACTGGCCCAAAGGGAATTTGTCTTGCATTCAAGGTAGTCACATACCTTATGCCCATTATTTTTCACAACAGAGATAAACAGAATGAATGAATTAGCGTCATATGAGACACTGAACTGTGAGAGGTCTTCAAAAGAAGATAAAAAAAACAGCTTGAAATAGATATGGTAATGTGGGTGGTTAAAGCTTCCATTGTGGTTTATATCAAAACACACAAAAAAAGGGTGATATTTCCACGTCATTGCACGTGATCATGAATAGCACCACCCAGCACATCTCTCATTTCTTTCTGGGTGCAGTAATCACACAGTGCGATTTTGATACTGATCAACTACAGTACAGTAAGTGAGTGCAGGTAAGAAAAAGCATTTTGTGATGGATCTCAGATGATTTCCTAAATAACTTCCTAAATAACATGAGCGGTCGTATGAAGTATTTAATCGCTTATAAATATTTTGGTTTCAGGTTGTACAAGTTACATGCACAAATGTATCAAAGCAGCAATATCAAATTGCCCTGATGAAGACCAGTTTGGCTAAAACGCATAGGCATGATTAAGTATCCAAATAAGAAAATATATATTTTTTAATGCATCCTTCTTGAGTGCCTCGGATTTGTCTTAAAATTTTTTTAATTTAATGAATTGTCTTAATTTAATAAATCTGGAATCCCTGCGCTGAAGAGCACCAAAAAGGACTCACACCCATGTAGCACTCCAAATAGACCTGTTTTTTTTCTGACAAAGCAGCAATATATTGGGACAGTTAGGGCCAATAGTGTCTCAATCATTATCACTGTTATTGCAGCGCCTTTTATTGCACTAACTTACATATACATGCAGGACACACCCTTTTCTCCACTTTTCTGAGCATGGGCCTCTTCCTTTAAGTATTTTTTTTTCACTTGCATGGCATTACTAAAGTCTATCAGGGTGCCCTGCATATTGGCAACTAAAGGGGTATCCAGTATGCTGTAGACCCTAAAGGGGTACCCAGTATACTGTAGACTCTAAAGGGGTATCCAGTATGATGTAGACTCTAAAGGGGTACCCAGTATGATGTAGACTCTAAAGGGGTACCCAGTATTTTGAATTATTACACGGCTCTTCAGAGTGCTGCAGAAAGTTCCATTCACATGAATGGGCCTTGCCAACGTTCGGGCCTATGTTAAATCTATATAAATCACCGGCAAAGTATATACTGTAATCACCGCTGTCAATGGCAACGGGTTGATTAATGTCTTTCATATCCCTCCGCAAGCATTCCGTTCACTTATTGCAATGGAATTTCATTGAAAGGGAAAGTAAGCTATACATTATCCCTTACATAACACATAGAACACAGAATCTATGTTGTATTTGCTGTAGTGAGAGTTCTACTTTGTAAGCTAAAATGGTTCTCAATATGATGCTAATTTTATATTGTCAGGTTTCTTTCAGAATTAACCATCCTCAGTACTGTCATTCAAATAAAATGGCTCACCTTTCTGTCTGTGTATATACAGATTAACACAGGAAAGATGATCTTCCCGTACATACTCCTGTTACTGATCATTTATGTATATACAGGTGAGACAATATCTTATACAAAATCTTACTACATTCAATACATGAAACAACTTAAAGTTGTTACCATTGTGAATATGATCAGTAATGTTATTACCTTTTCTTTTGCACCTCAAGTATATAGTCATCACATTAATTAAGAAAAAAGTTTGTTAACAAACAGAACTAAAATGTGTTTTCATACTTTTGTTCCTTGTATGTTCCTTGTGTGTGTGTGTGTGTGTGTGTGTGTGTGTGTGTGTGTGTGTGTGTGTGTGTGTGTGTGCATGTTTGTTTCACCTTCAGATGGAACACCACATCAGTCAGATACCAGATTAATAGCTAAGACTGGAGAGAATGTGACTCTCAAATGCAAAATAAATGTAACATCTGCAGACATTCAATCTATTTTCTGGATTAGGATGAAACAGCCAAAAGACCTCCAATACATCCTGGGAACTTTCCCCTATTCAACAACTTTTGCACAATATGATGGTTTCAGTGAACAACGATTCAAAGCGATAAATGAAAATGGAAAATATAATTTGCAAATTTATGATTTTCAAGATACAGATTCAGGCATTTATTACTGTGGCTATTGTTCAAGAGTTGTTGTAAAGTTTGGCAGTGGGACACTTATGAATTATGAAGGTATTATTATTATTGTTGTTGTTGTTGTTTGTTGTTGTTGTTGTTGTTGTAGTTAAGGTTGTTGTGGTTGTTGTTGATTATGGTGTTACTTTTCAGAAAGTGAATCAAGGCTTCAAGACAGCACAGACAACACCCCAGCTTGTGAAATCACTGAAAAAGGTGAATACTATTTCTGACACTTTAATTGCTTACTTTACTGTATATCATGATGAAAAGTTATCACCTTTTATTTCCAAGGAAAATGAAAAACAATATGTTGTGTATTCTTATTTAACATGATATGGAGTTTACATTAATAAATACTGCCATTTGGAATGAAACAACGATTGGCAGAAAAAGCATAAGAGTAATTCCAAAGACAAGTCTTTGCATCGCACAGACTAAACATTGAGGGGGAAAAAGGTTTTGAAGAAAATATGTTTGATAAGCCATTTCCATTTGTAATAGCTGTAGTTGTATTTGTATAGGACTAATATAATATATATACACAAGACAAGTAAGACAAGTATTTGGATAGCACAGAATGGAATTACTGTAGCTGTATTTGCAGAAGACATATTTTTAAAGTGTCTCCTTCATGTTTGTATTTTGCCATTTCTAGAGACCCTGATGGGTTATGTGGTTGGGTTGGGAGTGGCATTAAGTGTGTGTGTTGCTGTGATGGCATTCCTTATTGCTTCCCGATTGAGAAGACCTTCATGTGAACACTGCAAAGGTAAGTACTCTTCATCCATTGCCTATGTAAAGGTAAGAGGCCATTTTCTTATCAAATTTATATGTGCATGTTTGTTTGTTTAACAGAGAGAGCTCAAAAACAAATGCACTGTAACAAGTCTGTGGTGGAGGAAACTCAGGTAATTCAAATAACTATTTGTAAAAATAAATGTAATATGGCAGGGTTTTTAAAGACCAACGAAAATAAAAGGCTTCGGATACAGTATCATGCTACATTTCATCACCTTGCAAAGTGTCAAAATGCCTCAGAAGCACTGAGTTGTACTCTATAAAATCATATTCTGCTTTGGATTTTTCAAAAAGAATAATAAGGCGGAAAGCATTTATGTATGGCTTTATGCATGTGGTATGTACGCACCAGTCAAGTTAAGTGCTGACAAATAAAATCATATGAGTACCTATGATATAGGCACTATGATATAGGCATTCTAATACATCTACTTTATGTTTTTGTGTTGCCAGATGCATTTGGATGATGTGATATACACAACGGTGATTTACGACATCAAGGGCCCTATCATGACATTCTAAAGTGCATCATCACTCGTCAAAAGTCTATTCAAATTTAGTAGGATGTCCAGTTTACATTGGGAGGGGTTTCATTATCAAAAGTGGAGCGCCTGGCGCAACAAGGTGTTCCTAGGTTTTTTAATCAGTCATATGGGTGTGTTTGGGGCGTAACATCATTTTAAACCAATGAGAATGACATCTGTCATTCCCTTTAACGGCGCAACGCGTGATATGTCAAATAAATGCATCGGTATTTTGGCATTCAACGGCGCATTTGAAGGAGGCAGCTTGTGAGACTGTATGGAATAATCATTCTTAAACCATGCTTTACTAAAACCTAGCATAGCCTTCACACATTTGCACTCGTCTATTATTTGAACTCATTGGCAAAGTGAAACTAACTTCACCAAGGAGTCAGTCAATGACAAGACAGTTATATGCAGTTACTTTCACTATTGACAGACAATGGGTTACCACCGAAAACATAGGCTGGAAAAAGCAACACTTACCAATATTGCTCAAATGACTGAATAAAACAACATTTATCCTGCAGAGGAGTTGCTTATATCTCGTGACGGTGCATCTTCAGCTGTGCTCCATACGTGTCTCTCGCCTCTCCCCTAATCACTTTTAACCGTCATTACCAATTTGCAAATGATGGTGAATAACTACTCATCATGATATGTACAGTATTTCGTAATATCTTTATTCTAATTATGTTTCCCATTGTAATCGTGCAATTTGTAATGCTTTGCATGGATGTGCGCTGGTGTGTGTTCATGAATGATAGAAGGATGGTGAGTGCACCTGCCAATATGACTGTTGACATGCGCTCTTAAAATAGCATATGAACAACTCGCCATTGACTTCTGACCAGGTTTAGGTGGTGTACGATAGTGATTTTTAGACAACGTGCCAGGCCCTTCCCTAGGTTGTTAATTGCCACACCCCTGGGCGCAATGTTTAAAAAAAATAAACATGCAAAATACCAAATTAAACTTTCCGCGGGTGAAAAACGAGTTTTACGCCATGCGCTGGTGCCCAAAATACAGCCCCAAGACTCTTTTGTTGTATCTAGTTCATGCTAATATTCTGTGACATTCCGGTATGTCATGTTGGTATCACTTTAACGTGTGCAATGCAAAAAAAAATTGTGAAATTTACGGTAAATTACTGGCAATTAAGTTGCCAGCTAATACCTGTAGAATTACAGTAATGTCCAGTAATACTGAATTACAATACATTACTGTAAAATAAAAACAGTACCTTACTGTAGTTGTGTTGCGATTTATTGACGTTATTTTACAGTGTTTAACTGAATAAATAATGTATAATACTGTAGTTGTGTTGCGATTTTTTGACGTTATTTTACAGTGTTTAACTGAATAAATAATGTATAATACTGTTTATTATTTACAGCAACAACCTGTGACTGATTTGCTTTACAATACTTTATTGTAAGTTACTGTAAAAAAACTGCATGCTAAAAGTACTGTAAAATTACTGTAAAATGAATGCCAACATGCCTACTTGTTTCTCATTAAATGATAAAACTAATCCCCTGGAGTTAGGCTAATCCATAATGATGACTGAGAAGCTTCAGAGTTAAACTTCAACTTTATTTAGAATGTAGCAAAAGAATGCCATTCATTCAACTCAAACTCAGCATAATTTCACCATTATTCGATCAATAGCCTGGAAATTGAAAGACATTGAAAAAACATTTAGAAAATGAGAGAATGGCTTTGCGAGTGCCTAAAAACCAAGCCAGTCAAAGTCCATGAGCTTGCGTAAAAGAGTGCAGACATTTACATTGATTGTGTGACGTTTTTTCTTTCCACTTGAAGCCTTGGAGCCGGTGTCTGGGTTGATTCCCACAAAGCACCTTCAAAAAAAAAAGGGGAGGGGGGGGAGAGGGGGAAGAGTGGTGGTGAGAGGGTTGGACAAGTAGATAAAATATGCTAAAAGATGAATGATGGAGTGGTGAGCAGTCTCCAGATCCAGATGGTATTTACTCACATACACAGTACATGTAGGCCGCAAGCTACGGGGCCTTACTATGCTGAACATGAATTTGAATGTTAAAGGAGAATTCCGTTGTGATATTGATCTAAAGTGTGTTGAAACATGATACCGAGTGTGAACGTATGTCTCATAGCTCATCTCGGCTTGTCCCCTGCACTCCGAAAGTAATTCAGTGGAAATGCATGGATTCCAGTTGCTGCTACTGGAAGTTACTTTTGAATCTGATCCTTATCATACCTGTTCATTCGTACTCGTCACTTGACTTATGACTAAATTCAAGATGGCGGCGAACAGTAAACTTACTGAAGGTACTGTCTGTATAAATCGTCTTGTAAATAAACTACCAGTGCTTATTCAAAGTTCTCAATGTCTCGTTTTAAATGTCAGGGAAGTCTACCAATGAAGTGTGGAGCTACTTTGAGCCTCGTAAATGGTGTAAAACAGTGATTTATTTGCATGGCTAGGCCGATGCCTGAGGCCCCCCCTTTGAAAACCTGTTGGTAGCATCGGCTAACTAGCGCCAGATTTCGGAGTGCAGGGCACAAGCCGAGATGAGCTATGAGACATACGTTCACACTTGGTATCATGTTTCAACACACTTTAGGTCAATATCACACCAGAATTCTCCTTTCACATTGAACATTTTCGGTTGCAGTACCTGTTTCAGCCCCATTAATAGATTTACATTGGAAATGCATTATAGGAACATGACAGTCCATGACATTGACATAGGGGAAGGTGTGACATCTGTCTTTGCATGTTTCATCACATGTAGAGGGCATACGCTTTCAGAAAATGTATAGTTCGAGTGGTTTAATTGGCTTTTCCTAAAACAAGAGACCAAAATAGTCTTTCTACTTGATTTGCCTGGTGACTCTTGTGAGAAGCTTATACATTTTGGTCTCTATTATTTACATATTGTAACGTTCTGTGCCAATGAAGAGACCGTTTATCATAACCGGGTTTAATGTTGACTGTTGTCGGCCACAGTCACGCCACAAGAACAAGTTTTACACTCACGTATAGGAGCCCAACTCACACACCTCATTGTAATTTTCCTTACTGTTTTTCCCCCCAAAACTACACACATTACCCCCGGAAGGGGGCGGTACCCCAAACCTGGCCCAGGTAACAGAGCCTATCATAACCATACACACATTAGAAACTTAGACCACTGCTTTTAGGAACTTAAGACACGCTACAATATCTATCTTGTGACTAAACATGCAAAGACAGATGTCACACCTTCCTCTATGCCATGGACAGTGATGTTCTTCTAATGTATTAACAATGTATTAAAATAGATTGATTTTCAATGTAAATCTATTCATGGGGCTGAAACAGGTAGTTCAACCCAAAATGTTCAATGTTAACATTCAAATTCATGTTCAGCATGGTCAGACCTTCAAAAAAAAAGTTGGTTCCCTTGGGAGGTGATTGTAAGGCCCCGTAGCTCATGGCCTAATTAAAATTCTAAGAAAATACTTTAAAACAAACACTAGGCTATCACTCAAGAAGCTGTGTCATCATATTTTTCATATTATAATTACCTTTGGATGAATTCAAGGACACATGAAGCCTCCTCTTGGTATTCCAAATTGAAGGTATAGAAGGTTGCAAACAAAGTGGCCAGGCCTGCAGTGAAATTTGAATGTGGAGTCATCACCACCATGTTTTTCGATGGTTAGCATCCATTTGTTGGAAACAAATTTGTTCCCTGAAATGAAACCAAGAACATAAGAAATGTTCTACACACACACAGACAGACACACACACACACACACACACACACACTACCAGTCAAAGGTTTGGGCACACCGATTCATTGGGTCTTTTTCGGACTGCAGAGTACAAACAAAATTGACATCTGCCACATTAAACACCCAGCAAAAGACAAATATCATACATAATACATAATACATTTCCTCTTAAGTTGTATTATGGTCTTATGTTGCCCTTTTCGATTTTTTTACCACTACCAAAAAGCTAAATTGGAACACTTACCTTGAATAACTAATCTTGGAGCATCTGGTAAAGGCAATCTCTCCACGTCTGCAGGAGTGGCTGTTTCCTGAAACAGAAGAATAGCAAAACAAAACATTACACAACTGATTATAGACAAACTAGACACAGACATAGACAATTTCCTGAAAGACCGTGTACAATCAGGAACTCCACAAGTAAATGATGGGGTGATGGGGATAATTTGGGGTATTTTTATGTTGCTTTGTATGTCTACAAAACCCCAATATGCTGTTAAACTCATGCTGACAAAATATACAAAGAAACATACCTTGTTTCAGGATGAACGGAAAGTTGTCACGGCTTCAGGATGAACCATTTAACGTTAATCTGCAAAATAACAAAAACAAACGGTCGTGTTAGAAAGGAATTAACGTTAATGTTAGATCATATGTAGCCTATTATGTTAGAGGTGCTAGTTACCCTATCATTTCGCTAACCTTGGCTAACAACCGAATGCTTCAGTTCGAATCCCGCAATTAAAGGTTTAAAACACTGAAATGCTGACAGTTTTTCTAATATGTTGATCTTTTTTGTTTCAAATATACCATGAGTGCGTGGCTTTCCCATGCTAGCTAGCAGCAAAGACAACTAGAATTTAGCGTCATCGCTAGCTAGCGTAGCCTAACGTTACTTATTGCCCTACAAGCTGGCACTTTATTTTAACGTTAACAGATTTTGTGTTTCCGTGGAAATAGCCCACTACTGCAAACGTTTCAAACGTTTTTGTATGGCTGTGGTCATGAAAATGTACTTACTATTACATCTCTTTGTGAACCGCCGTAGTGTCTTCCTCTTCTACCCACAACGTGTTCGTAGTGCATTTGATTGCAGAAAGCCCACTCGTTCTCATTATCAGTTATCAGAAGTTTAAAATGCAAAAATGCATTGCAAATCATTTGTATTACAATTCAAAACTAAAAAAGACAACATCACTGTATCTTTTGGAGCTTCCTGTATGCAGTTTGCGTTAGGCTGATCTACCCATTTCTACATCCAGCCTCCTCCTAATATGTCACAAACTACACTTACCCCAAACACCACTACAAAGAAAAAAACTGAAGCTAAATATGCATGGGGTAAATTAAGGCGAGACACTACAGGTGAATAGGGTAAAAATTTTAACAAGCAGATATCACTATGAAACTTCCCCAGTTGATTACTTACATTAATATGAGAAAAAAATGTATTACAAGTTTGCTGTAATTTAATGTTTACATATGCAAATTAGGCATTATCTAATTAAATATGCTAATTTGCATACATTTTAAGGCACGCGAAACCTGAGCATTGGATACAGCCAAGTTCAAAATTATGTTTTCTTT
This sequence comes from Alosa alosa, assembly GCF_017589495.1. Lineage (NCBI taxonomy): Eukaryota > Metazoa > Chordata > Actinopteri > Clupeiformes > Clupeidae > Alosa > Alosa alosa. The sequence continues at coordinate 21,826,194 of NC_063202.1, forward strand.
GTGTTCACACACACACACACACACACACACACACACACACACACACACACACACACACACACACACACACACACACACACACACACACACACACACACACACACACACACACACACACACACACACACACACACACACACACACACACACACACACACACACACACACACACACACACACACACACACACACACACACACACACACACACACACACACACACACACACACACACACACACACACACACACACACACACACACACACACACACACACACACACACACACACACACACACACACACACACACACACACACACACACACACACACACACACACACACACACACACACACACACACACACACACACACACACACACACACACACACACACACACACACACACACACACACACACACACACACACACACACACACACACACACACACACACACACACACACACACACACACACACACACACACACACACACACACACACACACACACACACACACACACACACACACACACACACACACACACACACACACACACACACACACACACACACACACACACACACACACACACACACACACACACACACACACACACACACACACACACACACACACACACACACACACACACACACACACACACACACACACACACACACACACACACACACACACACACACACACACACACACACACACACACACACACACACACACACACACACACACACACACACACACACACACACACACACACACACACACACACACACACACACACACACACACACACACACACACACACACACACACACACACACACACACACACACACACACACACACACACACACACACACACACACACACACACACACACACACACACACACACACACACACACACACACACACACACACACACACACACACACACACACACACACACACACACACACACACACACACACACACACACACACACACACACACACACACACACACACACACACACACACACACACACACACACACACACACACACACACACACACACACACACACACACACACACACACACACACACACACACACACACACACACACACACACACACACACACACACACACACACACACACACACACACACACACACACACACACACACACACACACACACACACACACACACACACACACACACACACACACACACACACACACACACACACACACACACACACACACACACACACACACACACACACACACACACACACACACACACACACACACACACACACACACACACACACACACACACACACACACACACACACACACACACACACACACACACACACACACACACACACACACACACACACACACACACACACACACACACACACACACACACACACACACACACACACACACACACACACACACACACACACACACACACACACACACACACACACACACACACACACACACACTACACACTGCAAGAAAGATCCATTGCAACGAGCACACGTGAACACAGCACACAGGTATGAGACACCACCACCTCAGGGGTACTTCTACCCTCCCCTTGGGCTCTCAGCTCCTGGAAACAAAATAATAAATGGTAAACACAAACACACACATAACAGTCGGGTACCACAATCTCAGGTGATCTGCAGCAACAGAGGTGGCCTCCTACCAGTGCCAAAATCATAAACCAACAGCAAACACCACAAGACACAAATAACAAACAATGAACATACACATTAACACATGGTTACAGTCATGCACATTAATACACGACACATTCATTCACGATCACGCCAGACCAACACTAAAAGCAGGTGTCATGCCTCGCCACTGCCGGTAGCTTCGGTGCCACAGCACGTGAACGGTGAAGCAGGAAACAATGTCTCGACAACGGATAATACACGGACCAAAACTCAGCAAAGCAGCAGTGAGCACCATGCACGTCCAGATGACAGCGCCACAACACCTACAATACACGACAAAAAATAAGATTAAAACCGACAAACATGAGAAACAAGTTAAATACCTCAATAGGCTACATACCGGGTGTACCAGCCGCTCATCACTTGAGGCAGGGTGTATGTTCCTGAGAGTGCACCGTGGTGGAACAAGCCATGCACCAAGACAGCATGGAGGCCAGTGAGGCAAGCATGGATGGTGCTATAAAACCAGGATTGCAGATATTAACCTCCCGAAACAAGTAACAACGGTAGCGCAAGAGGGAGAAAAACAGAGCTCTCATACCAGCAGCCTGCAGGAAGGCATGCGTTGGGAAGTGACAGAGGCAGGTTTCCAGGTGTCCACCTGGGCAAACGCTACCAACCATTTTATATGGTAGCCAGGTAAACTTATTGGCTAACCAATTAGGGAGTGATTATGGGGCGCTCCACCCCTTAATCCTGCTACAATCTGCCCCCAGCTTTTGCATCGGCGCCCCGACGATGAACCAAAACAGGCCCACTACAATTGTCATTGCATTTACTGCAGCAACCAGCCCTGCCATGGGTGGCCTGGACAAGAGCCAAGAGTGGGCAGCAGCCTGGTCAGCAGGCCAGATTCTGCAACGTATCCAGATCATGGGAGGGGGTTGATGGCCTGACCAACTGGGACAGACCATACGCTCAGACAAAACAAGAGATGCAGAGTGGTCAGTAGGCCAGACTCTGCCGTGAAAGGTCTGCAACACAGAAGGCCAGTCACTAGCAAAGGGGCAGAGTGCCCCAATCAGCTGTTACTGAGGAACACCACAAACCCGGTGCTCAGCAATTGTAACATTACACTACTCATGCCCAAATTCAGGGAGAGCAGACAAGACACCAAGAGGGCCTTCCCAACAAAAGAAAACTACGCTAATGGACATCACCCTAACAGGACTGCTGGTGACCCATGACCCGATGATTTCAACTGTAGGGAGGGGCTCCTGGTTACCCCAGATCGGTTACTTACGGCTGAACACCATGGACCTCACCATCCAACGATAATCCAATAAAAATTACGCTCCTCCCCAGGTTAACAAGGAGTGCAGACAGGACACCTAAAGAGCCTCCACCCAAAGAAACCCCGCTAATGGGAATCACCCAGCCACACAGCTGCCCCTTCCGCTTCACACAGCGCATACATGGGATTACCAGACATTAGCTGTGGCCCTTAACGGGACTCCCGGGGGCCCATGACCCAAAGCTTCAACTGTATGGAGGTGCTCTCGGCTACCTTGGACACCCCAGACCACGTGTACAGTAAGCCTATGATGGTGACTCCTCACCACACAGGCCACCATACACCATACACATACCGGGAAACAGAATGGCCACCAATACCCCGCCCCACCCAACACGCCGCCCTACCGTCACCCAGCCGCACCCGCTCCAACCTCTAGCATACCTATGGTTGGTTGGTGATGCACCGGCTGTTTCAAGCTTACCAGTTATCCCACGGAGCCCACTGCTGCTTTGCTGAGACAAAAAGAACTTAGTCAAATACCAGAAATCAGTATCACCTACACTGATTACCAAAACAAAGAAAAACAATAATAAACAAAACAAGGAGAGGAACACACGTCTCTGCTATTAGGAAGTAGATCCTGCCGACTACGCCAAAAGTGGCAAGAGCGGTATTTTAGATAGCCTGACTACGCCACTCTGGGAATTTCACCCAGAGAAGTATTGATTCAATTGTAACAAGATTAAGTAATGGCACACAAGTTCGTCTACTCAGAATGCAAGAGACGTGGTTCCATCCATAAAAGTATATTTATTAACAAATAGTTACTACAAAACGACTAACAGATAGAAGGATACCAGGGCTGAGGCTTACTGGGGGAGGCAGATCACCATAGGCCAGGGGGAATCCCAGGAAGCCAACCACTTACACGTGCACGCACACACACACACTACACACTGCAAGAAAGATCCACTGCAACGAGCACACGTGAACACAGCACACAGGTATGGGACACCACCACCTCAGGGGTACTTCTACCCTCCCCTTGGGCTCTCAGCTCCTGGAAACAAAATAATAAATGGTAAACAAACACACACATAACAGTCGGGTACCACAATCTCAGGTGATCTGCAGCAACAGAGGTGGCCTCCTACCAGTGCCAAAATCATAAACCAACAGCAAACACCACAAGACACAAATAACAAACAATGAACATACACATTAACACATGGTTACAGTCATGCACATTAATACACGATTACATTCATTCACGATCACGCCAGACCAACACTAAAAGCAGGTGTCTGCGCCCGCCACTGCCGCTAGCTTCGGTGCCACAGCACGCGAACGGTGAAGCAGGAAACAATGTCTTGACAACGGATAATACACGGACCAAAACTCAGCAAAGCAGCAGTGAGCACCATGCACGTCCAGATGACAGCGCCACAACACCTACAATACACGACAAAAATAAGATTAAAACCGGACAAACATGAGAAACAAGTTAAATACCTCAATAGGCTACATACCGGTGTAGCAGCGGCTCATCACTTGAGGCAGGGTGTATGTTCCTGAAAGTGCACCGTGGTGGAACAAGCCATGCACCAAGACAGCATGGAGGCCAGTGAGGCAAGCATGGATGGTGCTATAAAACCAGGATTGCAGATATTAACCTCCCGAAACAAGTAACAACGGTAGCGCAAGAGGGAGAAAAACAGAGCTCTCATACCAGCAGCCTGCAGGAAGGCATGCGTTGGGAAGTGACAGAGGCAGGTTTCCAGGTGTCCACCTGGGCAAACGCTACCAACCATTTTATATGGTAGCCAGGTAAACTTATTGGCTAACCAATTAGGGAGTGATTATGGGCCGCTCCACCCCTTAATCCTGCTACACTAGGGGTGTAACAGTACACAGAAGTCACGGTTCGGTTCATACCTCGGTTCGGACATCACGGTTCGGTACGAGTTCGGTACAATGGAGGGAAAAGCAAAACAAAAATGCAGAAAGCATTTTTTTTGCACATGTCTCAGGCTGTACCACCTAGTGTCATACAGTCTCTTCCCTGAGCTATCTGCAACAGCCTGAAGTGTGTAAGATGTAGGCTAAACAGTACAATAAGAACCCAGACTCCATCTGTAACTTGTAAACAAAATAAGACAATCAGCTATAAAACTGAAAATAGGCCTACAGCATCTCTTATTTCTGAAAGTGCAAATTACATAGAAAAAAGATTTTTAAAAATCCACTTAAGCAAGACCTTCAACATCTGTGTTTAGTTGTATATGGAAGGGTCTACAATTTGCCTCAATATTTTTTTTATTGTGTATAAAGTAATAATCTAGCCTACTAACTGTGAAAATCACACTATTTTGCCTTTTTTTTTTAAAAGAAATTGCTCCTTTTATTTCATAAACAGACTACAACTAGAAGTCACGTGACTTTGCCCTTTGACGTTAACTCACCATAGCATGGTTTGTTTATTAGCCTGGTTAGCGTTGTCACTTTATTTTACTGTCTATGCACTTAACACTACCAGCTCCTCATGTGAGAAGTTACAAGTTACCCCAACATAAAGGTAATTACCACGCGATTTACATAGCTTTCTGTCATTACGAAATCATTTAATTTAAGCCATAGGTTTTGGCCCTATTTGTATGTGTATCCAAAGGCTGCTGAAGCGCAGGGGAAGTTTTTTTAAAGAGAATATTAAAGAGACCAGCGGATCCTCTAACTCTTGTGGGTCTAACCTTAGTGCTGCTAATGACTGACGGACTCGACCGACGACCTGACAAAAAAAACATAGGCGCCAATCAGAGCTTCAGAGCTAAGGGGAGGCTACAGATTAGCGTTAGGTGTCGCTAAAGAACTCCCGTAACTCTCGCTACTTAACAGTATGCGCATGACATTAATTAATCATTAATTAGCGAGTTTTATGTATTTTTATACCGTGTATTCTCCGTGTAAATTCATGCACCGAACCTTGACGCCCGTACCGTTTCGGTTCAATACGAATACATGAACCGTTACACCCCTATGCTACACCTACAAAGCCTGACAAATCAGGAAATTACGGGAAAATGTTGTGGAATCTTGTTGATCTTATTGTAATTTTGCAATGTTGGACCAAAGATTGTTAAGGCGGAGCAAGATACTTCGTCGTAGTTCATGTCTATGGGCGCGAAATGGGGATCGAATCCTGTCTGCATAAAGAGGCGTGTCGATGACGTATTGACGAGCGTAAGTTGCAACCGGCCAACAGCAGCGGCAGAAATAACCGGCGCACACCTGATATAAGGTTGATTTTCTCCAGACTGGATTGCTCAAAAATGCTAAAAATGTACCTGAAATGTTCAGAAGGGTTTGAGGATCATGAAAATGTGCCCGAAATTCACATTCCTAACTCTATAGAACCAAGACCTTAGCATATGTGGTGAAATTCTGAGCTATGTCCATAGACTTCAATGGAGCAGTTGCTGCCTCTGCTCTGCATAAAGGGGGATTTTGACCCCCCCCTCGTGCGATCCGGGTTCCCGGAAGTGGCTCCTGATGAAATATCTTGCTCCGCCTTAACAATCTTTGGTTGGACTGTAAACTGTATGATATCCCACAATGCATTGCACATTACATCGTTTTACTGTAAAGTTAAATATACAGTAATTTCCAGTAAGATTTTACTGTAAAATTACAGCAATTTTTTATAATTCATGTGTGTATAATGAATGTTCTCAAATGTGTGTTAACTATATTACTACTGTATGTACGAGACAGTATCAGTTGTCCTCTTTTCATGTCAAGTCTGTAAAGCATTATAGTGATGTTTAGGCTTTGCATAAAATGAAGATTATTTTTCTTGAAACTGTATCCCAAGAAAACTGATTTGTATAACGTAAAAGAACTCTGCATCTCGGCATGTAGACACTTTTTACAAAATCAGAAGAGGTCTGGGCAGTGATCACACTGACTAATAGAATCAAAGGTATTCCATAGTTGCACTATTTGCTAGGGTTTCCAAATGGAGCATATGATACCATACTGTACATAATATACATAAGAGCCAGTGCCAGAAATCAGAGTCGTCAGTTGAATAGAGTTTAAATTGGTTTTAAACCCTGACTGATACTCAATACTCATCAATGTAAACGTAGTGTATTCAAGCAACAATTCAGACACATAAACCAATCTCAACTGTTGAATTTGAAACATTACAATCACACAGCAGTAACCACATCATTAGCAACTGTTGCAGCACTGTATCACCCATTTACAATCCTACACATGATGACGAGTGTCATCCACAAAAAATATAATCAAGACTGATGTTCTTGCACTATCACTGCAAGGCCTATAGGGGTGCAGAGGTACATACTGTAACAGCGATCAGAGCCTACATGTTCAGAGAACCCCGCCTGTCTCGTGCTCTCTGTAGCAGGAGAATTTCATGATCAGTTAATATGCCTGGATGTGCTTTCACCAGAGTTTTTTCTATCTCATGCTGATTTCATCATGCATTCACATTTACTCATTCTGGCATGATTTTACCCACAGCCACTTACAACAACTAAGCTACAGTAGTCTGGGAACCCAACAGAGTACAGTACAGGTCCTTTCACACTGGCAGCGATAATTATGATGATGATGGCAAAATTAATCTTGCAGGCATCCTATGCTATTTTTATTATGTAGAGAACCGGCAATCTATACATTATCCTGCTTACTATCCGGCTACTTGCCACACAAGATAAAGAAACTTCATATGATATGTCTCTTTATATCATGGATAACAACTTGATAGTAACATTTTGATAGTAAACTAACTTGTAAGAGGGATAATGGCATGCCTTCCCAGCAATACCCTACCCATCTACGGAGAACCAGTCTTGCAACCCTGACCTAGAGAAAATTAGATTGAGACCAACTAGTTGCTTATTCAGGATTTACTAAGAATAATTCACCTATTGAGTAAGAATAAGAAATTGCTGAATAAAGACTATATGTGTAATGATGCTTAATACAGACCTTATTGACCACTAATACATACACATGTTAGTTATGTGACTAACCTTCTCTGACCATGTTGCCTCTGTCACACGGTGGTGCCGCTTCACACTATTCAATATAAGAACAATCAGACCTTACTTACTGTAACCCAACTCGCCACTCAGCTCCTAATACAGACCATGGCGATCTCACACCTTGACTACTGCAACGCACTTCTCACAGGCCTTCCAGGTTGTGTGGTAAATCCATTTCAGATGGTCCAGAACGCTGTGGCCCATCTGGTCTTATTTTTAAATAATTGTAACAAAACTTGTTGTCACTAAAATTTGCCATTTTAGTGAACTACAGCTACAGCAATATTATTCAGTGCAAGATGAGGAGTGATTTTGAGCAGTGAAAAGCCTGAGTGAAGATGTCCTGCGATGTCCTCTGTCATGGAATGCATCTCGTCCAATCAGGAGACTCAATAGTACTCCCTGTGACTTCAATTGTAGTTTAATTTTATCATGGTGGTGGTAGTGGTTAAAGAGCTGGGCTAGCATACATTAGCCTGAAAAGTTGTGGGTTCAATTCCCAGCTTCCACCGTTGTGCCGTTTAGTAAGGCACATTGGGGCACAGTTGCCCCAATGTAATCCTTTGTAATATAATTAACATATAAAAGTCACCGCTAAATCAATAAATGTAATGTAATTGTATTATTGCCAGGTGAGGGCAGTATCACCCCTTATTTAAACACAAGGCCTTTAACAAGAAGTGGCAATCTGTGAGATACAGTATTCTGCTGTAAAGGCAACTCTTTTAGGGCCAAAAGATTAATACCATATTTCACACTGTGGCCGCATTAGGATATGTCTGATGACAACTGTATCTGACATGGAACCAGTTCACTTGATAGATCCAGTATGCAATTATGTTATACTGTAGCTAACTGAACAAAGCATAGTGAATAAATTAAAGGATAATACATTTTTCTGATTTTGTTCACTGTCATTGAAGCTTTTGATGAAACAATATGCTTACATTCTGCCTTTTAATTCAATTAAATTTTTATTTCATTGTAAGTGTGTAATTACTTTAATAACATATAGTTGTTGAAACATTATGAGGATCTCAAATATCTGCATTCATGCAAAATTGATCAATAATACCAGTGTGATGTTAAGAATAACAGGTCCATACACTGTTAATATTAATTTACAGGTTTAGAGGTTGCATAGGATAAAAGTCAACATGTTTTAAGATCCTGATACCATGTGCTCTGAAGAAGTTTGTGTTGCACTCAAGGGAGCATACCTTATGCCTGTAATACCATTATGTTTTTCAATACAGATAAATAGAATGAATGATATACCGCCATATGAGACACTTGATCATGAGGGAGGTCTTCAAAATAAGATAAAAGACAGCTTGAAACAGATATGGTGATGTGGGTGGTTAAAGCTTCCACTGTGGTTTGTATCAAAACACAAAAAGGGGTGATATTTCCACGTTATTAAACGCTATCATAAATAGCACCACCCAGCACACACAGGATGTTCCAGGAGATCCTCTCTTTTTAGCCTTCTCAGGTTCCACAAGACTTCTCCATCTCCTTCTCCAATGGCTATGGTGACTGGGGCTGTCTGCTTCAGACTGAATTTGTCTCCAGTTGGTCCACCAGCTGTATTGATGATGCCTGACAGAGGTATTTCGTGTTTCTTCAATAGGTCGGATGAAAAGACTTTAAGTTCAGCACCAGTATCAATCATGAACTCAATTTCGATGTGTTCTTCAAGCAAGGCAGTAGCATAGATGGTGTTTTCAGTTCCTTCTGGTTGGTAAAGCACAGACACGCCGTCGGTGGTGGCTACTGTGCGCACAGGGCATATGAGTGCCTCGTCAGCTGACTCATCCCAGGCATCCCAGTCCTCCATCGCTGGCCTGGTTTTCTTTGTCTTTGGCCTTGTTACCGGAGCAGTCGCTCCCTGGGCAGCATTGGATGTAGATGCCCCATCATTCACTGGTGCAGGTGGGGGTGAGGGGGGTGGGTGAGGTAAAGAGTTATTTCAGGCTGCTGTAATCACACGCAATTTTGGTACCGATCAACTACAGTGAGTGCAGGTAAGTAAAAGCCTTTTGTGATGGATCTCACACAAATCTATCAGGGACTGAATTCAACATTTTAACAATGGTATTTGTGCTGAATGTACTGAAGTCAATATAATGATTGTTTTTTTACATCTTCCCGAAAATTCATGGTTGTTGTACTGTATCCTACTGTAGTTATTTTAATTCAATAATCAAGGCGTACATCCTCAACCGCCCACTGCGGTCTTCTGATGAGTGTCTGTTATGTTGACCAGTCATAAACACTAGGTCAAGACTCTTTTCCTCAGTTTTATCAGTGTTTTATTTTCATTAGGCTGTTGATTAATTTGACATTATTGTATATTATTGATATTCTCCTTAATATAGTCTTACCATGTCATTGTTTTTATATTATTGATTGAATGGGCAATGCTTTGTCCCTCATTTTCATTGCTTATTTTATTAGGCTATTGATTGAATTGACATTGTTGTTTATTATTGCTACTCTCCTTATTATACTTTGACCAACATTCTAATCTGTTCCCTGTTATATTTTAAATATTATGTTGTTTTTTGTATTTGTGTGTCGCTTTGGACAAAGGTTACCATAACCATAACCATTTATTTCTAAAAAAAACTGTCATCAATTAAAAGCAGGGAAATACTTTAATGAGGTCGTAGCATTTAATTGCTTATATGCACAAATATATTAAAGCAGCAATATATTGGGACAGTAAGGGACAATAGTGTCTCTGTCATTGTCACTGTCATTGTAGCACCTTCTATTGCACTATGTAACTTAGGTACATCATGCAGGACACATGACCCTTTTCTCCACTTTTCAATGCAATGAGCCTGGGCCTCTTTCCTTAAGCATTGTTTTTCAACTTGCAGGGTATAACTAAAGTCTATCAGGCTGCCTTGCACATTGACAAATTACTCTAAACGGGTACCCAGTATGTTGAAAGAACACATAGAACACAGAATGTATGTTGTATTTGCTCTAGTGAGAGTCCTACTTTGGAAGCTAAAATGGTTCTCACTCAGTATGATGCTAATTTTATATTGTCAGGTCGCCTTGAGAGTACTGCAAATCAAATAAAATGCCTCACCTTTTTGTCTGTGTATATAGGTTAACATTGGAAAGATGATCTTTCCATACATACTCCTGTTACTGATTTGTTACATATGCACAGGTGAGACAGAATATTAAACAAAATCTACATTCAAAACATAAAACAACGTTTGGTGTTACCATTGGTCACTTATGTTATTACTTTTCTATTTTTGTTTACTTTATCTATTTTGCGTGGATGAATAACTACCATATACATTCATCACATTTTATTATTATTATTATTATTATTATTTATTATTATTATTATTATTTTAAATTTGTATCACAAACAGAACTACAATTGTGTTTTCATGGTTTATCTTTTTCTTCCTTTTGTCTTGTGTGTGTATGTGTGTGTGTGAATGTTTTTCCTCCAGATGGAACACCACATCAACCAGATACCAGAGTAATAGCTAAGACTGGAGAGAATGTGACTCTCAGATGTAAAATAAATTTAACATTTGACATTAAAACTATTTTCTGGATTAGGATGAAGCAATCAAAAGAGCTCCAATACGTCCTAGGAACTTATAGACATTCAACAACGTTTGTACAATATGGTGGTTTCAGTGAACAACAATTTAAAGCAATAAATGAAAATGGAAAATATAATTTGCAAATTTACGATTTACAAGATTCAGATTCAGGCATTTATTACTGTGGCTGTTGTTCAACACTTCTTGTGAAGTTTGGCAGTGGGACATCTTTGAATTATGAAGGTAAAATTATTATCATTATTAAAGTTGTTGTTGTTGTTGTAGTTATGGTTGTTGTTGATTCTGGTGTTACTTTACAGAAAGTGAATCAACCACCACCACAGCTTATGAAATATCCCCTCAAAGAGGTGAATACTATTTCTGACACTTTAATTGTCATTATAAAAAAAATTTTCCCAAAGGACAAGAAAAAAAAAATGAATGTCTTCTTGTTTAACATGATATGGAATTTACATGAAGAAATTCTGCCATTTGGAATGAAGCAACCATTGAGTATAGGACTAATAGAATATACAAGACAAGTAAGACAAGTATTTGGATAACACAGCCTATAACAAACATTGAGAGGAAAAAGCTTTTGAGAAAAATATCTTTGATAAGCCATTTTGATTTGGAATTACTGTGGCTGTATTTGCAGAAAACATATTTTTAAAATTGTCTCCTTCATGTTTGTATTTTGGCCATTTTAGATACCCTGGTGGGTTATGTGGTTGGGTTGGGAGTGGCATTAAGTGTGTGTGTTGCTGTGATGCCATTCCTTATTGCTTCCCGATTGAGAAGACCTGTTTGTGAACACTGCAAAGGTAAGTACTCTATTCATCCATTACATATGTAAGGGTAAGGGGCCAATTTCTTAGCAAATGTATATGTGTATGTTTGTTTATTTAACAGAGAGAGCTCAAAAACAAATGCACTGTAACAACTCTGTGGTGGAGGAAACTCGGGTAAGTAAAATAATTATTTGCAAAACAAAAATGAAAATTTTACGGCAGGGTTTCTAACAATCCTTACAAGGCCAATAAAAAGACAAAGCTTCAGATATAATGCTACATTTCATCGACTTACAAAAAGTCTCAAAATGCCTCAGAAGTACTGAATTGTACCCTATAAAATCATATGTGTACTTTTTAACAGCATTGCTTTTCATTGTGTAAGTATGATAAATAAGGCTTTGCCATGTACATTTTATAACAGTACATTTAGTAGTTATGTAGAAATATAATGTACTGTATTCAAACAGTGTATTTGGAATTAACAGGAGAGTGATGCTGAGAGAATGACCTACGCTGCTTTGGATTTTTCAAAAAGAAAACCTAAGGGAAAAAAGAACAAGGAGTTGAAATCAGAAGTTGTTTATTCTGATGTAAAAGTGAAAGAAAGCAAAGACTGAAGACTGGTAACCCATGTACTGAGACATTCATTCATGATGAAATGTACTATTGATTGTTATAGTTATAAATGTTATATCAGTAGATTGATGTGGAGGGGGGGTTACGATATGGGTGCTGAAGGGACCGGGCCCGCGGTTACAAAGGACACAGCAAGCGACATCAGCGGGGGCCTGTTTGTGTTGTTGTTTATTCTACCACCTCAGTACCCCTTCATAGGGCCCCTACCTGTGTGTGATAGTTAGCTAGTCGGTTGATAAGTCCGACATGAAGGGCCCAACAGCTTTTTCATCCAAAAAAACGTTTACTAGCGCAGCAAACCAGTATTCACAACCTGTAAACCTTGTCACCATCACCTCCGTCTTACTGAGAGTATAAAGATACCACCACAGCTTATGAAATATCCCCTCAAAAAGGTGAATACTATTTCTGACACTTTAATTGTCATTATAAAACATTATCCCCTTTTTTCCCTTTTTTTCTTGTTTAACATGATATGGAATTTACATGAAGAAATTCTGCCATTTGGAATGAAACAACCATTGAAAGTATAGGACTAATAGAATATACAAGACAAGTAAGACAAGTATTTGGATAGCACAGCCTATAACAAACATTGAGAGGAAAAAGCTTTTGAGAAAAATATCTTTGATAAGCCATTTTGATTTGGAATTACTGTAGCTGTATTTGCAGAAAAACCACTGAACTCTAACAAAGTAATGAGTGTAGCTGTGCAGCTAGAAGATATAATCAAGGGTAATGTCCAGACCTAGAAAAATAGGATTTTATTAGGTTGAAGCAGCAAGTGAGTAGTAGAATGACAATTACAGAGGGACAAAAATTGTTTCTTTTACTGTCTATGGAAAAAAAAATATGAGTAGTTCTGGGACCAGATGGATCTAAAAAAATAATCATCGGCACATTATTGCATCACAACGTAACAACCGGATTGCGTCTGTATCGGATCAATGTTCTGAAGGGAAGCCTGAGGTGCACTTGAGCACGAGCAAGATAGGAAGAATCTTTCCAGGTGCTCTGGTCACAAACCTCTCAAAAAACTCAATGTTCCCAGTGTCAGCTGGACTACTGAAAACGTTAGCGACAAGCAAATCACGTTAGCTAGCTTCATGCACCTCTATGCACCAGGCTGTGGTCAGTAGCCTATGCATGAATTTGTAATGTTTGTTTCATATTCCTCATTTTTGATAACAAAGAGTTAAAAAAAAACATCTTTAATGATGTTTGTGGACCACTGTGCCTGATTGGTTTGTGTAGATTGAAGCTTGGGATTAAGAATTAATATTGTCTATGTGCTTCCCTCGTTGTGTGCATTTTATTTTGAATCTTGTAACATTTGTATTATTGCATATGTTACGTTTATTATGCAATGTGCTTGTTTTTGTATATTACCACAGACAAATAAAATGTAATAAATACATTTCAATAAAGACAATGATTGTAATCACAATGCTGATAAAATAAACTGTACTAAGATGGTGAAATCACCTGCTGTTCTGGGGCAGCCATTGTGTCATAGTTTGCTCAAGTGAGAGTGTGTGTAAATTTATTGTCCACTAATTACATGGTTCTTCATAATGCTGAAGAATGCTCCATTCACTTGAATGGGCCTTCCCAACATTCGATGGTGTGCTATTTCTCGATAACAGACTGTTGCTAAGTATAACAGACTGCTGTCAAGGAAAATGGGTTTTGTGCATCTAATTCACGTCTTTCATATCACTACGCAAGAACTGGAACTTCATTAAAAAATGAAAGCAGATGGTTGATCAGCTGTGTTCTAAATAATGTTTGATTCAGGTTCAGCGTGTGTTGTTGCGAACAATTTGTTTCTCAGCAAAAGCCACGATGAAACGATAACAAAGAGGCTATAACCTAGGCTATGTAGGCTAAAGAGTCATATCCTGGGGAGTTTATTGTTTCGTTTTGGCAAGTATCTGTGTAATAAGCGAGATAATGCATAGAACGCTGGTCATTATCGGGAAATAGGTCCCTTACAAGACCCCTCCGCTGCGCGTTGGAGTCTGGTTCGCACTGTCGGGACCTATTTTCCGATAATGACCGGCGTTCTATACATTATCCCTTACTTAAAGGAACCATATGTAAGATTGTGGCCAAAATTGGTACTGCAATCACTTTCAAATTACTGTAGAGCGGTGTATCCGTGTATGAATGTGAGTAAAGCCCTCCCTGATGAACTTAATGCTTTTTATGCTCGCTTTGACATGAAAAACACAGACTATATTGGACTAGCTGCAGCATGTGAAGCAAATGAGGATGCACCTTTCTGTGTCTCTGAGGTCGATGTGAGCAATGCCTTTAGGAGGGTAAATTGTAGAAAAGCTACTGGACCGGATGGAATTTCTAACAGGGTTTTGAAATCCTGCGCTGCTCAGTTAGCTCCTGTGTTCACTTATATCTTTAACACATCATTGGCTCAAGAGACAGTTCCTACTTGCCTCAAGCAGTCTGTTATTGTTCCAGTACCGAAAAACAAAAGTCCATCATGTCTGAATGACTACCGCCCAGTAGCACTGACGTCTACATTGATGAAGTGTTTTGAGAAGCTTGTGAAAAACATTATCTGCTCATCCCTCCCTGCCTCCTTCGACCCCCTCCAATTTGCTTACAGAGCCAACAGGTCTACAGAGGATGCCATCTCAAACCTCATGCACACCACCTTAACTCACCTGGAGGAGGGGAATGGGAATTATGTGAGGATGCTGTTCATTGACTTTAGTTCAGCATTCAACACGATAGTACCTCTCACCTTGGTCACAAAGATGAAGGCCTTAGGACTGAACACCACCCTGTGTCACTGGATATTTGACTTCCTCACCAACCGTTCACAAGTGGTTAGAGTGGGGGTCTGACATCTGACTCATTAACCATCAGCACTGGTGCTCCCCAAGGCTGTGTTTTGAGTCCACTGCTGTACAACATCTACACACATGACTGCAAAGCCAACAGTAGTCATACCTCCATCATCAAGTTTGCAGATGACACAGTGATCTTGGGCCTGATTAGTAACAACAATGAACAGTTCTACTTGGATCAGGTTGATGAGGTGGCACAGTGGTGTCAATCTAACAGCTTGACACTGAATATCAATAAAACCAAGGAAATGGTAGTGGATTACAGAAGGCAGCAGCAGAACTACAGTTACACCCCACTAATGATCAGCGGGCAACCTGTAGAGAGAGTCACAAGTTTTAAATACCTTGGTGTCCACATTACTGAAGACTTAACATGGACTGTTAACACTCAATATGTTCTGACAACGACTCTACTTCCTTTTATCAGCTAAGGGAAATTCAAAGTTTCTACATCCATCATGAAGGCCTTCTACACTTCAGCGGTTGAGAGTGTTCTAACTGGTAGCATCATCACCTGGTATGGGAACTCCACAGTTAGAGATTGTAGTACTCTGCAGAGAGTAGTGCGCTCTCAGCTGAACGTACTATAAGAACTCAACTCCCTGCTCTACAAGATATCTATTCCAGAAGAGTACTCCTAAGAGCCCAAAAGATTCTGAAGGACTCTTCTCATCCTAACAATGGATTATTCCTACCGCTGAAATCAAGAAGACGCCTATGTAGTCACAAAGCCAGAACTGAGAGACTCAGGAGAAGTTTTATCCCCAGGCCATCCGAACTCTGAACTCACACTATACTGACTTTGCACACATTCACTCCTCAGCACTCTCAAACATTTCCCAACTCTGAACTCACACTATACTGACTTTGCACATTCACTCCTCAGCACTCATGACCCCCCCACACACACACACACCCACACACACCTACAAGACTTTTAGCACTTTTACATCCCTCTCCCTATGCTACAGACCTTTTATTTATTTTCTTATTTCATCACACGCCAAAACACACACACACACACACACACACACACACACACACACATACACACACACACACACACACACACACACACATATCTGACTTTCTTCAACTTTTGCACACTTTTTATTTATTATTTTTTTAATTTTCTCCTCCATCTACCCATGTCCTTGATTGCCTAGCCTTTCTGCCCCCCACCCCCACCCCACCCCCATCCCCAACACACACACTTACATCATCACTGTCATCACTTCACATACATACAGCACTCCTCTACATACTTGCTGCACACTGCCCCCCACATACACAGCACATTGTCTTCGGGATCTTCTCCAACACACATCCTCTACATACTTACAGCACACTGCCCCCACCTACCCACACACACACACTACACACACACACACACACAGTCACTGCTCCACTCCCCGCCACACACACATCTTCACTGTCATCACTCACATACATTACATACAGTACTCTGCTTGCAATAGTAAGTCCCTGACCCCCAACACACACACTTACATCATCACTGTCATCACTTCACATACATACAGCACACTGCTTGCTACAGTAAGCCTCCTCTACATACTTGCTGCACACTGCCCCCCCCATACACAGCACATTGTCTTCAGGATCTTCTCCAACACACATCCTCTACATACCCACAGCACACTGCCCCCACCTACCCACCTACACACTACACACACACACACACAGTCACTGCTCCACTCCGCCCACACACACATCTTCACTGTCATCACTCACATACATTACATACAGTACTCTGCTTGCAATAGTAAGTCCCTGCCCCCCCCCCATACACAGCACATTATTTCATCAGGAAGCTTCTCCAACACACATCCCCAACATACTTACAGCACACTGCCCCCAATACACAGCACATTGTCTCATGAGGAAGCTTCTCCAACACACCAACACACATATTGCACACTGCCCTCTCCCCACATACACAGCACACTATCCCATCTCCCCTGTCATCCCCCCCAACACACACACCAAGACCCCTGGCAGTTGGGTTAGCCCCTTGAGCCGTGGATCTGCCCAAGGTTTCTTCCTTGGTAAGGGGAGTTTTTCCTTGCCCCTGTTGCTCTTGGGTGCTCCTTGTTGGTGCCCCCACCCAATCCCAATCCTCCCCCACCTTTTTTTTGCAGCCCTTGCCACTTAATCTACTAAACCCCTCTTCTACTGCACTTTTTTACCCCCTCCCCCCATTAATGCACAAATAGGCTGACACCAGACATAATTTCACTGCATTTCTTACTTCCAGTAACTATATGCATGTGACAATAAACTTCCTTGTATCCTTGTATCCTTGTATCCTTGTATCCCCTCCCCCTCCCCCCTGACTCGAGGTTGCCAACCCGGATGGCGAAACACTACTGACTTTGTGATTAGTAGATAGGTAGAGGGTGGCACATCAGGCCAAAACACAACATGACATGACAAAACACAACATCAACATCAGTTGAGGGCTGCAACTTCATTTCACCTGTGTACAATTCTGTGTCCATGGTGCTGAACATGTTCCAGGTGTTCTCTGGAAAAACTATATAACATTCCATAGCGCTCTTTCTTCTAGAAGTGTACACTAGTAGGAAGAAAGGACAGTTATTATTATTGACACACACTTTTGTTCATATCAACATACAATATACAATAATAACAATTAAAATTATCATTAAATATGAAAAAAAATGTTTTTTATTGTTTTTGGTGGGTAACATCATACAAGAAAAAGACATGGTCTCCAATGCAGATACACATACCTGTATATACCAAGTCCCCTTTAACCCTCCAAAAATGAACAGTTTATGGTGGTCATACTGCCTCCTGAAAAATGCTGATAGTAATATACTAATACAAAAATAGTAATAGACTAAATAATCTTAACAAATGAATAACGGTAGAGCAATCTTATTTTTTGCTATTTAAGTATGTTCCTGCAATCTACCTACACCTAACCAGGCTGTGCGTGGATCTTGGTTTCATTTGGAATATATATACTTTATACTTATACTATACATGATAAGAGAGGAAAATGAGTGAAGTTGAATCACCTGTGCCCCCTATGGACAATTCTGGAGTATGACAACCAACACAATCAGAGGGCTGCTCGGTAGCACACCACATTGCTGTTAAAGCTCTATATAGGCAAAAATGTGTCAAAGCATGTTTGAAACTTTTTCTTTTTCCCTGCTACACTATGCTATATCATTAATTATCCAGTTCAACTCAGCTGAGTTTTTTTTAATAAAGTACTATGATATAAGATTAATTCTTCATTCTCTTTACAGGACCCAGCTTGAACTGGACCCTTGATTCGTCTACTACAGCCAGCACTAAGGGGATATGAGCCAGAAAAACTCTCATATAGGAAGAAACCTTACGCAGGACAGTAGCACTTTGTATTAGTCACTTTGGGCCAGCTATTGAGGGATTATGTAAAGCTAGCTCTGTGAATCACCTTCAGGCATATTTAGGGTAAGGCTATTTGCACCCCAGGTACAATTAGCAGTGTATGATATTCGTACCCTGGTGCAATAAGAAGTGAATTCTATGTAATGTACAGCAATGTGTCCTATTAGTACCCTGTCTGGTACAAATATCAATGTATGCTATTCGTACCCCGGTGCACACAGCAATGTGTTCTATTAGTACCCCGTCTGGTATAAATATCAATGTATGCTATTTGTACACCGGTGCACACAGCAATGTGTTCTATTAGTACCCCGTCTGGTACAAATTTCAGTGTATGCTATTTGCACCCCTGTGCATTTATTCTGGCATATTGATCACAAAATGTAATAATAATTAAAAAAAAAAAAACAAGCAACATGTTTTTTTGTTGTTACGTAACAGGGTGTGAATAGCTCAGCTGCGTAATAGACACTCTGAATAAGGTATGCTGTTTGCATCAATGTACAGTTAGAAGTGGATGTTTTTCGTACCCTGGTGTTTATAGTACTGCATGCTATTTACACCCTGGTGCATGAACTAGCTACAGCAATTGTTGCAATCAAAACTTCCGTTTGAGAACCGATTTCTTGTTTGAATTGAGCGCCTTCTCTCCAGAGATGTTGTTACACATGCACACTCACTCTGCCAAAACGCATCAAACAGGAATCAAACCCCAGTCTACCACATGCTAACCCTTGTCTGTGACCACTGCACTATCTTCTTCTACAATGTCTGCCATGTTTTTTGTGCACGTGAGAAACGTCTTTTTGTTGTTATGTCACAGGGTGTGAATAGCTCAGCTTTGTGGATATTAGTGCAAGGCTATTCTTCACTTTCTGCTGGCGATTAAAAACCAGGGGTTGTTAAATAGACACTTTGTGGCCAAGGCATATTTATGGTAAATAAAAGTATACTGAATTGAATTGACCTGAATGGAACACAACTATTTTTGGATTGACCTACCTTTTACCATTAAATCTAGTGACATACAGTAGAAAACAGTTTACCTTTGTGGTCACATCAGTGCCTGCTTGCATTTCCCAGTGAAATGCTCTTGAAGGCTGATATGTTGTGTTGGTGATTTTGGCTTGTTGATTTTGGTTGTTGATTAGCCACTGTGAGAAACCTACCTAGAGCACAAGGAATTTAACATCTTTCTTTTCAAGTCCTTTGAAGCAAGCATGCATACCACTTTGACAGGAAGTTATCATATAGTACTATTTTTTTTTTCTCAAGTCTGGCCATATTCATTTCCATGTACTATATACACACTGAAAGACAAAATGATGAAGACAAAATGTTACATTGAAAATGAGTTGGCCCTCTGAGACCAGCTTTGCCACCAGTGTTCCTGTGGCAATGTCAAATATGGGGGATACAAATAAACCCATTCACCAGTATAACCAAACATAGACAACATCAGAGGTTGTAGCACAGCGTGTCCCACCAAAACTTTCTCTAACAGAATTTGCACAATGATAATGCTGCCTGGTTAAAAAAAAAAAAAAAAAAAAAAAAAAAAAACATATTGGTCAAATCCCATCTCTTAACTCATTGAGTGCCACGCGTTGAGTGCCAAAAACGTGATATTACGTTTTTAGCTCCTTTTTTTTAATTATGAGACTAGACACTCTAACACACCTTATATGTGATATTGGGAACTCTGTGATGAATGGAAATGAAATATATGACGATCGCCAGTCCAGTCTCGCTTGGTCACTTCCCAGAAACTTTACAGGCAACACTTTATATGAAAGACGTTATATCTCCATTTCTAGAAAAAAAAACAGCGATTTTGATGAAAACTAGCCACTGTTTAGCTTGCGATTTCTCAGGAACAGAAGCGTGTAGAAATGTGTTCATAGCTATAACACAGAATATATGCTGTGGCTGTACAAAAATCATCAACAATGGTCTAGATTGCTGGCACTCTAGGACAAAGCTTCCGAAAACAGCTTGGCATTCAATGAGTTAAAGGACCTGGAAATGGGAACTGGGAATGGGAAATGGGAATCTTTTAAAAAAAAAGCATCTTTTATTGAGTCTTTTATCAAAAGAAATAGCAGCAGTTAAAATGTGTTGGTATTTCGCATAATGGTGTTCTTATGAATAAAGGATAGCACTCACAGTTCATGTTTGAACTTTGCCCCACAGAACATAATGTTCAAAAACATTAAATATTGAAGCTACTGTAATATGGGAGGATAGGTAGTCGTGCTGAACACATTTCTGTTTATTATGTTCATCTGAGTAAACATCACCAGACATTGGAGCAGGAAGTTACAACGTGGTCTTCTTTTGTTTCCATTGTACATAGTGTGTGTGTGTGTGCGTGTGTAGGCCTATCTATGTTCACCTCTGCCTGTATTTAAGCATCTGTCACACACTGTGAGCTTTACTGTGAAACATACAACATTACCTGTGAGGTGCCTGAGGTAAAAATGTTTATTCTCAGTGTTTTTGTGTCCTTTTGGACTTTAATAGGTAAGTGGACAAACTAACTCAGTAACTGCAGTATGTTATGTATTGTTATATTTATATAAAATTGTACCAACATATTTTTTTCTTTTTTCAGCTCCAGTACAAACTAGTGGTGTTTCTCAACCTATTCTAGAGGCCAACATTGGAGCTAGTGTGACTCTGGAATGTATTGTCTCAGGAAAAGATGGCCATGAGTCCATCACTTGGTTTAAGCAAAACATTGGACAATTACCACAGGTTGTTGGAAAAATTCTGTTATTTATGCCTAAACCCTTCCTTTACAATGGATTTAATAATTCACGTTTCAATTTAAACAAAGGTTCTCGATCTTTAGCTATAGCAAACATTCTGCCATCTGATGAAGGTTCTTATTTCTGTGGTAAAATAACTCCATTTGAGATAAAATTTGGAAATGCAACATATTTGATTGTGAAAGGTAAGTGCATTTTTCATAATTCACTGACTTTTTTACCATATTAAATACATTAGAAATTAAATCCCACCAGAATGTAAAGTGTATTTTAAGAGTAAAAGATGATTTACGTATATAAAAGTGTGTAAAATAATTTCAGGTAAAAATCGGTTAAAAGATCCCATCACAGAAGTGATCCAGGTTGCACTACCAGACCCAGTTCACCCAGGTGATTCAGAGACACTGGAGTGTGTGGTGCTGGCTAACAGCACAACTGAAGATCTCAGAGTGTTCTGGTTCAGACCCGCTTCAGGAGGTTCCCATCCAGGGGTCATTTACACCAACAAGAGCTGGACCGGGACGTGTGAGGGTCACTGTGTCTACAGTCTCCCAAAGAAGGACGTCAACATCTCTGATGCTGGAACATACTACTGCGGCATAGCCACAAGTGGACAAATACTGTTTGGCAGTGGAACAGCACTTGTTTTGGGTATGTATTTTTGGTAACACTTTAGTTTAGGGAACACATGTTAGTCATTGACATGTGTATTAGTGCTTACATATTATGCATCACTACACAGTTATTAGGTCTTCAGCTATTTCTAATTTTTACTGACTAGGTGATTTATTCTCGGTAAATCCTTAGTTAGCAACTAGTTGGTCTTTATCTAAATGTATAGATGTATGGATCAACTTGAAATTGTATATAGAATTCTAATACACTGTCTTAATATGTTACTATTCTGCCATGAGTCTCACATTAAACAGTGTATAAATAATAATTAGTGTAATTAAATTCAATAAAGATAGCTCTGGAAAAACATTTTTGTTTTGATCCATTGCTCACCTGCCGCATCAGACCCCCCAAAAGGGGAGTAGAGTGGACACGGTTTTCTCTGAATATCTTGACGCACATGCACGCACACAAACACACATTCACACACCCCATTACACCCACACACTCATTTACATACACAAAAGTTGCAAGAGTAGGGGATGGAGTTGAAGATGGAGACAAAGACAAAGTTGACAAGCAATTTATTTTTTACGGAGAGAATGTGCTGGAGGTGGTCATACTTTGTACCACTATGCGATACATCTAGTAAATATTAAAATATAGTATTTGTCGAGTAACAATGTCATCACCTTACTCATCACATTTAAACAGAGGTTTCCTTTCATAAGTGCTGCCTATAACATATTTTATTTGCAGTTTTGCTGGTTTATTTTTGCAGCTGAACGAGTAAATCCGATGCTGGTGGGTTTGGCTGTAGCTTTGGGTTGCTGTGGTGCCGCTCAGACATCTTGTCTAGTCTGGCTGATATGTAAGAGTAAGTGTCATATTTCTTTATTTATCGAGAATGTGCATTATGTGGATTAGTTTTGTTTCCTGAGTTTATATTTTGTTTGCTTGACAGTGAGAAACAAGCAGCATATTAGAGATAGCAACTCTAACACTGGAACAAGAGACCAAGTAAGAAAGAACATTTTCCCCATGGTCTGATGTGATTCTATTTTATGATTTTAATTATACTACATGTACCAGTACACAGTATATTTGTCATGTTGAATAAGTACTGTTATTTTTCTGATATACACATATCTGTTTGCTCCCATAGACTGAGGCTGCTGAGGGCCTGAACTATGCAGCGTTGAGCTTCTCTAAGAAGGATCCCAGGGGCAGGAGAGCTAAGAGAGAGCTGCCACCAGACGCTGTTTATTCTGCTGTCAATCTCTGACCTCTCAGTCCTGCTCACCGTGTCATACTCTAGCAGACAATATTTATAGTAATCAGTTTACGCTCAGCTTTGGTCATACATTAAACTATTATAAATAGGTTTGGGTTTCTGTGTTCAATTTATTTAATGTATTTTTCATTCAAAACAGTGTACTGGACCTCTGCTCTATTTTGTTTACTAATTCAGAGAAAATCCCCCAAACCTTTGGTTGTACTTTTACAATCCGTTATGTGATCAACAAGTGATTCAATGATGAACTAATATGTTTTATGAACCTTTCACAAAACTGGCACTATCATTACTCTTGCCATGTCCAGAAATCTAATCTTGTTCATATCTTTCACTGTAAACTGAGTGTCTTCAGATTTTTTTAGTATTTTAGCACCTTCTAATTTAATGTGTCATTTAATCATGCAATTTTAAAATATATTTTGCAATACTTAATTCATTATGCAAGATTTTAATATGCAGATTTGTTTTGCTCTCTTAAAGTTATACTATGCAGTTTCAGGTATTTTTGGCGACTGTAAAGATATATTTATATTTTACTCTGCCGTTGTAAATAGCTTTTTTCTTGTGTCTTCGCCCTGTACACAATGAAAATGTTTTTGTTGTGGAGGAGAAAGATATTAACAACAGGTAAAAACTATCTCCAAAGAGCTATATCTACTGACAAGACAAGGTAATGTTTCATGATTCTTGCGAGATGTCTTCGGGTCAACTATTCTTGAAGTTGCATGGCTGTTTCTCTTGTTAGCGACTCGCTACGGTTATGTTGTACTGTATGGCAGTGATCTTCAACCGGGGTTTGCGAGGTACTGCAATGTCATTGAAATTGAAAATGTCCGATAGGCTACATAAATATAACCAGGATGTAGAACAGATGCTTTCTATTCGTTTATAAAATAACACATAGGCTTCCCATGAGTCTTGCAATCATGTGATCACCTTGGGAACATGTGCACAATTTTTTGAAGCATTTGATGAGTTAAAATGCCCATATTTGGTTTGTGGTAGAAATGTTGGATCACTAACAAAATTGTATACAATAGAAGTGATTACTAATATTAGAAGTGAATACTAATCTTCATTTATTACATAGAGGTCATTAACATTACACTGTATTCCCCAACAGTGTTCTAAACTCAATAAAATTGCAGAGCTGTACTCAAAGCTGCCATATTGTTCAGGCACCACAAACGTTTTAAGTTCACTCAACTAGTTTCCCAGTTATTGATTATTTTGACAAGATTAGCTCTTAGTATATGAGTAGAACTGACCCCCAAACTCATTTCTTTTAAGAGTGGATTGAAATTACGTCTGACGTAATAAAGACGTGCAACTTCATTGGTTAGGTTCATATCAACATGGCAAATAACCTCATAACCTACACAAACCAACATAAACCAATAAAAAAATCAGAAATCCCAATGAATGGTGAATGAACTAGTCTACGATCGGCAGTTGTAAATTGATACACTTTGACATCGTAGGCCTAAGACTAATTGTTTGCAAGGACTGCTGCGCACCCGGATGTAGAAAGGCAAGCTGCAAGCAATCAGTGAGATGATCCATCAATCATCATCAGGCTGCAAGCCTTAGCCTCTTCACAAAGGTAAGAACGCACCTTAATGTAGGTGTAGCCTACTTTGTTTATTTATTTGTGTACCGTCTTCCAGCAGGTAGACCTCAGCTAAAGTGTATGATATGTAAGAGAGACCTTTTGCGGGCTAGCTGCATGTTTTAGCGAGTTAACTAAAGTTTGTTGTCTGTAGTGATGGCAAACTGAAGCTTTCTGAACCAGTGAAGCTTTTAATCCAATTGTATCGAAAAAAGGTTCAGTACTCGAAGCTTCAGAACTCTATGAGGACCTCTGCTGGTGAAAGTTAAGGATAGCATTGTGTCACGAAGTGTTTCAGACATTAGCCATGAATGTCTTTGAGTCGAAGATGAATAAACGTTGAGCATGAATTAATGGATAAATAAATAATGTCATAAATAGGCCTAACTAAGCCTATTTTGTACCCTGTATAAATACAAATGTAATTGCCTTCTCTACAAAAACAATAAAGGTAGTATTTTGGCTGTTAACATTTCTTGTATTTGTAAACAAATACATCCATTTAGGAGGGAGATGAATAAAGAATGGGCATGCACATTGCACACACATTTCTGTGATTATATTGAGTACGGAGCCTAGACCAATTGTAATCTGGGTTGTGTTAAAACTGCGATTCAGGACTGTACACGCCTGCACTCGAACCCAAGAAACAGACGCACCTTAGAACAGGAGTTAAGCGTGCTAACAATGGAGCTATTCACCCCTTGCAGACACGTGACTTAAGTCACGTGACGGCTCCATGCTGGACGGCAAAAAGATGGGAGACGGACGGCAAATTACATTATGTCATAAAGATTATGATGAACTGAACACCATTACTATAACATCTTTGTAGTTCAATGTATTGCTGTTTGGGGTCTGATAGTCAAAGAAGATGCCAGTGGTGTTATTAGATGAAATGGGTCATGATCGCAAATGTAAAGTTATTAAAACGGGTGGTAACAGCAAGGGGAGATAACGTTACGTTAGGCTACTGTAATTAACATTATGGTAAATGAACACCCATAAGTATTTCTGGACTAAAATATTGCAAAGCGATTTGGTTACTTTATTTGTCTTGCTTTTATCAGTTGTAACATAGTCAAAACGTTAAGAATGTCATATCAGAACATGAAATAATAACTAGCTGCCACACTTAGAAGCTAGCTATTCTAGCTAACGTTTATCGTATAGTAGTCGTTTGTCCACTAGATGGCGCGTCGTTGCAGTGAGACGTAATTTTGTTGGAAGTTAAAAGTGGGTTGGAAAAACAATGGACGCTTCATACATGGAGTGTAGTTTACCGCAGAGAACGTCTAATAAGGATAGGATGATCACATGAAATGTAATTTCCATTTCTTCTTGAAGCCGAAATAAATCTGAGGATGTTTATCGGACATGCTTGGTTTTTACTGCAGGTACGTTAATCTTATAATATCAATAAGGACCTAGGTAATGTTACCGTTAGCGTTGGTTGAGTGATGGAGGCCAATTTGATTGATTGCATTTGTATAAAACTATAAATGCGGTTATACCAAGCAAATTGATAGCAGCACTGTAATTGTATCTTTTGACTGTCATTTGTTGCACGTGCTACAAAAATCATTCTGTGCAATGGAAGATTTACCAACGTTACACCGGTCTGATACAGTTTTGCCTATACATGCGTGAGACTGAGACGCCTGTTTATTTTGTTTTAATTGCGTGCAGGGTGTGAGAGGGGAATCGATGTGCTTTGATTCCAGTTGTTGTCTGTGAAATTAAAAAGCACGTGTGTGTGAAGTATCCAATGACACCTTCATTTCATTATGGCTGCTTTAGCAACACACCTTACTGTGTAGTCGGTCCCATTTAGAAGTGGTTCGCGCTTTCCTTGACTCATGGAGCTGCGTGAATTTTATTACAACTTTTCGCCACGATATGGCAGTTTAAGTCCGCTTGACACTGTAAGGCGTAAGCCATTGGTTTCCAAAGGAGATTTTATTTGTGTCGCCAGCATAGCCTATTGACAATTTATGTTGTAAATAGGCCTACCTTATAAGCTACCTGTAGCTTAGGGAAGCTAACAGCTTTCTATTAGGATCTAATTTGTTAGTTACAGTTTTGTCATAACTCCCTGATGCATTTTTGCATTTAGAATAGCCAGAGCGTGGATATCTCAATCGGAAAATTAAACAATATCGGGTGCCTATGGACTAGGCTGGCTGAACACAGCCTGATCTGCCCGCTATTTATTTTTTGATTTCTTAAAAGATTGAGCTTGGTCTGGTGAAAGCCAGACTAGCCATGGACCTCAGTTATACAATGCAAGGGAACATGAATCAGCCTATATTTGCACGAACAATAACGGACAACAGCTCTTCAACTTTGGCCCGTTAAAATGTGTATGAACAGTCTAGCGACACATTTCATCAAGGCCCATTTGGACATGTCAGTTATTTGCACCACTGGTTAGATGTAAAACAGCATTTCGTTTCAGACTACTGTTACTTAAGTTGTGCATTAACAATAACGTTTCAGACTACTGTTACTTAATTTGTGCATTGACAATAAAGTATTACATGAACTAAAGATGACAAATATAAATAAATAAATAAATAACATTATGCTGATACCTTTTGCTTTTCCCAAATACAATGTAGCCTACAGGTGTAAGTGACCTTTCATCAATCCAGTTGCAATGGATGAACTGTGATGAACTGCCCTACTTGTGATTGTTTAGAGATTTTAAAGGTTTTATAACAATGCTACATCTTCTTTGGCTATTCTACAATCTATTCACCTTTTCAGCACCATTAGGCTACTTTCTGTGCAGCCGCACACACACACTCAGGCATGCCAAACAAGCATACACAAAAGTTTAAAATATGGAAAAAAGAGTAAAATATGGAGACAAATTGAAGTGTGCTTTATTTTCACGGAACGGATGTACAGGACTGAGCGGCGGTCGTATTTTGTACCGCTATGCGGTACATCTAGTTTGTTAAGGGTTAGACTACGTTATTATGTCTGTTTTGTCATGGGTGGAACCTATGTTGTTCAGAGTAGAACTAACCTTAAATAAACTGAATTTGAATGCAGAGAGAGAGCCCTAGTAGTGGTGTGCTTATTAAGCCACTTCCACACTGCCCCAACAAACACCAACAAACTCCAAGATTCTAAAGTTGAGAGATGTTGGTTGCACTCTTTAGAATGTTCACAAAACCCTTAACAAATAAATGACTTGACTTAAGTAAATTAGGCCTATGAGAAGAAAAGGGGACTGAGTTACCTTAGGGAATTCGGCCCATGGCCACTGCTTGTGCATAGGGCCTAGAATTTGGTGTTGTGTCCCTAGTCTCAGGTATTGGCGGTAGGCTATCACCTTATTCATAATAACCAATGAAGTACATTGTTAGCGAAGTGATGGGGAGGGTGTGAGATCTCTCAACTTACTTCATGATATCCTGAGGGAATATGCTTTTAGAGAAGGTATGGTTTGGGGGTTATTTTTTTAAGGTGGTAACCTTCATGGCACAGGCCTGAGTGTAACAGCCTTCATGGGTTTGAAGAAAGAGAAGGGTGGGACAGAAATGGTTGTAGGTCTGAATCATAACAGATGATATATTTTCTTCCAATCTGACACTGATAACAGGATGGTGAACAATATAGGAGCCAAGATCGACACTGTCGTTACCATACTCCATCTCCAGTTATTACTACTTATTGATATATATTAATACTTATACTACTTATTGATATATATTAATTCATTCTCTTCAGCTGACAACTGGGAAACCTGAATCTATTTACATTCTATTATGTTCCATTTTTTTCTAGATGGGTTCTAACAAAAAAAAATGCCCCAACTGCCCCCAGGAGATGCCATGCGCAAAGAAACTATGTCCAGCCTGTGGGGCAGTCCAGCCCCAGAAGCAGAGGCTTGTGAAACGCCTCCGGCTGCTTGATGGACGGAAAGAGCAGTGGCTTAAGAAGTTAAAAAAAAATCACAATGCCTCAGCTATGATCTATGAGGCATTGATAATGGTGTGTACAACTAACCATATCACCTGTTATAGGCTAAACGTCTTTGCATCCACCATAAATGATAGTCACTATATTGTTTCCCTGAAAACATATTTGGAAGTACAGTATCTCACCAAAATGAGTACACCCCTTCAATTTTTGAAATTAGTACATTACTATGTTGATTTGCTGTCCTCTGAAAATATCTTAACATACAGCCATTAATGTTCAAACATTTGGCAATACATATGTCCAGAGTGTCACGACTTTTTGAAGGTGTCTACATAAGCGTGACATGAGCCTGTCATTAGCATGATATGACATATATCATGAACATTAATAACACCATGTGCTCCTCTGTCTTCCACTTGAGAATGTTTCACAGGTGCTAAATTGAGTGAGGTATGGAGACATACTTAGTCAGTCCATTAGCTTTACCTTACCCTCAGATTCCTCAGGAAGGCCCTTTTCAGCTCGAAGGTATGTTTTTATCACAAATATCCCCAGACCATGATGCTGCCACCACCATACTTCACTTTAGACAGGAGACAGTTATTTTGTTGTCCACACATGTGGACATCATCTTGGCAAGTTTATCTTTGTTTCATCAGACTACAAGGCATGGTTCCTGTAATCCATGTCATCAGGAGACAAGTAAAAGATACATTTTATTGGATTAGATTGGTCAATGTATTTGATGGTACCCTGATAAGGAGCCCCAAGACAACTGTCCCTTGCCTACAGTCAAGTACCAGCATCAGGGTCCGGAGCAGCATGGGTCTACCAACTCTGGGGTGCAGCAGCTCATTGAGGGAAAAAATGAATCCCAAACAGACCGTGATTACCTTTCTTTGGTCATTGCACGGCATTGTTTCCCAATACAATGATGCCTCCATCACACCTCTAAGCTGCGGGTGAAGCTGATGGACTGGCCAAATATGTCTTCAGACCTAAAGTCAACCGAGCACCTGTCGAGCAGAAGATGGAGAAACATAAGGTGCTCTAACATCCACTTAGTCATCAATGTGGGGATGACGGTTGAGTCCATTAACAACCTAAGCAGCTCGGGTGAATTACATGCCCAATAGGTCTATGGCAGTGTCACACAAAATCCTTTGGCCACAGTTTGTACAAGTTCGCTGTAGGGTGCTAACACTTATGTTGCCAGCTGTTCAGATGTTGATGGCAGTGTGTTAAAGTGTCATTGTCCCACACAAATACAATATCAGTAAAAATGGGAGAGATGTACTTGCTTTGTGAGAAGCTTTATATGTGAACATATGCAGCTCTAGTTTGACAGATTGACTGCCTAAATGGGTCAAACAACCCATTCAGAAATTATGCATTTCTAATAAAATAACTATTATTCTTAACTAAGCTATTTCTCTGCAGCTAGAGAAGCTGAGTGCCCTTGGATTTAAGCCACTGCTCCTTCTGTCCAAAGAAGGCAAAAAATCACAGGCTCTCACCCCACGGTGCATTCTGAATACAGAGGCCTCTGCCAAGCTGGTCAAGATTACCATTTTTTTTTTGGATGATTTGCTCTGGTAAGACACCTTGTTTAATATATTATTAAAAACAATTCATATGGGGTTAGTAAAGTATATACCCACATCCTAGATTTTTTTTCTCAAATCTACCACAACATTAAACTTTTAAAGGGGTGGTTCAGGATTTTGGACATAGGACCTCATTTCCAAGTAAGCAAGTGTGATATTTATCAGTGGAGACCGTTTTCAACACGTTTCATCCAGTCCTTCTAATTGCAGAGTTCGCAGGTGCTAGGCTAGCGCAAGTCAACGGTATGTGCTAGCCTGCCACTAAAAACAGTCTTACCCACTCCAAAGTACACCCAAGGCAAATAAATTATAACATGAGACTATCGATGTAAATGTCTGTATTGATAGTTTTATTTCTAACATTATTCTATCCTTGCATTTCAACAATCGCATTACATTTTGAGGGACTAGTGTCTTAGCAACGGCGGAATTATACTTGCTCCAGTTAGTAGTACTGCGCCAAAAAGTAAACAGTAAAGCGCACTCCAATGGGGATACCTAGTAGTAGCCTTGGTAATATCAGTCCACCGCTGAGATGCAAAATGACTACTACCAACTTCAGGGAACAAAGTATAACTATTGCAACGCGATGCGAGGGTACATGTAGTTGTATTTCTTACACTATTCTATCAACACAGACATTTACATCGATTGTCTGGAATTTGCCTCGAGTGTCCTTTGGAGTAGGTAAGACTGTTTTTAGTGGCAGGCTAGCACATACCGTTGACTTGCGCTAGCCTAGCACCTGCGAACTCTGCAATTAGAACGACTGGATGAAACGTGTTGAAAACGGTCTCCACTGATAAATATCACACTTGCTTACTTGGAAATGAGGTCCTATGTCCAAAATCCTGAACCACCCCTTTAAGATAAGTTATGGCAAATAAGCCGTCTTGCCTTATTCCATCATTAACCTGGTGATGTTTAACTTGCAAAGAACAGACTCAATTTCATCCAATACAAGAAATGGCATACAAAAAATACTCTTTGTTGACATGTCTTCATTGTCTGCTTGACTTTCCCATTTATTTTATTACTGCATTTATGGTTCAGCCACATGGTAAACTTTTTGTCTATCCCACAGGATGGAAGAATCAGGCAGAGGGCCAGGAGGAGGAGGCCTCTGCTGCGGTGGAGGAGGAGAAGGCCTCTGCTGCGGTGGAGGAGGAGGAGATCCAGGAGGAGGAGGCCTCTGCTGCGGTGGTGGAGGAGGAGGCCTCTGCTGCAGTGGTGGAGGGGGAGGGAAGCCAGGGGGGATGGTAACCCTTTTTTTGGAGGACATAACAGAGCAAGGTAACTCTTTCAGCTATCATAATCTCAAACTTGGTTGTATGACTTGCTCTAGACCTACAAGTATAAATTGCTGAATAATAATAATAAATAACAGCTTTGTTTTATATAACGCCTTTCGAGATACCCAAGGATGCTTTACAAGGAGGGTTACGGGGGGGTAGGCGAATGGATAAGATGGATAAGATGATTTTTGAAACACAACCTATGTATGTGGATGGAGAGGTAGGCTGTTCCAGAGAGTGGAGGCAGCTACACAGAAGGCTGTGTCCCCTACTTTGGTATAGGGTACGGCAAGCCTATCCTTGCTAGAGGACTTCAGGGACCTTGACTTGGGAGGGGGGTATGGGACTTTTGAGAGGTACTGGGGAGCAAGTGCATGGAGGGATTTATAAGTAAAGAGCATAATTTTGTATGTGCTGTGTAACTTGACTGGGAGCCAGTTAAGCTACTTGAGCGTAGGGGTAAAGTGATGCCACCGTTTTGTATGTGTTAGAGCCCTGTCAGCTGAGGTCTGAACACACTGTACTCTGCCCAGGGCCTTGCTGCACAGACCATACAGGCGACCATTGCAGTAGTCCCAGCGGGAGGTGGTGAATGCATGGAATGGTGTCTGATTCACTTATTTAGAGAGAGATGGCTAGGGTCTTGAGATGTTTTTGAGGTGGAAGAAGGCAAATTTGGCAATTCTTTTGATGAGCACTGGAATGATAGTTTGGAATCTAGGGTGACACCTAGATTGCGTACCTCTGGGAATGGCATGATGATACAGCCATCCACATCAAGGTGAAGACCTGCAAAGATCTTTCTGATCTTTCCATATGATGATGGGGCCGTTGGTGGAGGCTATGCAAAGGTCATTGAAGATTGTGGCGGTAGTGGGGTAGCGTAACGGTTGGGCGCCAGGTGGATTTATCCACCACCACTCAGAAAGAGTGAAGATAAACTAAAGTTAAGAAATAATAACTAAATGGCTTTATAAAGCACCACAAAACATTAAATGATTTTAACTCCAACTAAAAGAAATGCAAACAGGTGTGTTCAAAAATGGAATATATTGTTCAGGACACACATGAACACCACACAAGCAAACAAATCACCACAACAGCAGTAGCAGTCCATTCAGCCTATTTTTAGGTCAGGCCACTAGGAGGCGGTAGGCGGTAGCCTCGACAAAAATGCAAAAAGGCAAGACGCAAAAAGGTCCAAAAACGAGAGGGAAAAGTATCTTCGGTCAAAAAAGACCTCTTCGGCCTAAGGCCACAATAAATTCAAACAGTATGTATCAGGTTAAACAAATTATGCTGCTATTACAAGCTACTCAAGTGCAGCACAAACAAGACCTTTTATTTAGGCTATAACTAATTGGCTACTATAACATAGCCGACTGCTTCAAAGCTCCCAGTGTGGATAAACCAATAAACAAAATAACATTAAATAGCAAAATCACTTAACAAAAAGAAGAGCTCTCCAAAACTAGAGCACAAACGTGATTGCTTTCAGTTTACAGTTTAGATTAGATTACAATAAAGGCAGGCCGGCGCCGGAGGAAAGGAAAATGTAGAAATAAAAATATCCCCAAAAGACAAAATAATAATCCCCAGGAAAACCCCTAAGGAAACCCTCCCCAGTAGCCTATGTAATCTATATTCAACTTAAAGTCGCGCCGCTCACGACTAAACAACAAGAGCGCTTTTAAAGAGCACAGGACAACACAGAGAAGTGGGCCAGCTGCTACAACCTCGCTACTGTCGCGTGTCTCCTGCAAACAATGGTAAAACAGTTCTAATGCAAGGAGATCACGGAGCGAATGGAGTGCACACCAAAGGACCAAACAACTCGCACAAAACTACTAGCTTACCCACGTTGCGTGACTCCTGCAAACAATGACAGTTACAGCGCAAGGAGATCACGGAACGAATGGGGCAAGACAGGCCGACAGGCCAGGAACAACAACTTTGCTGCCGTGATCGCTTGCTGAACAATGATAAAACAGTTCGTTATTGCAAAGTGATCACGGAGCTCGGTTTGGACTAGACCAAACACGCACAAAACTCTGAACAACTCGGTGGAGTTATCAACCTGCCGAACAATGGAAAGACAGTTCCTTGAGGCTAGGCAATACTCACGGAGCGTCCGAGACAAGGACCAAACCAGGCCGCTCTCACAAGGCAAAACACTCTACCTGTCGTCACGTTCAGCCTACGCGGGGAAACACCAGGGAACCAAACACGCAGCAGACGAAACACCGGTAGAGGGAAACGAGAGGCGGAGACAGCGCTACCTGGGCTGTTATTTATAGACGCTGACCATCTTCCGTATGTAGCTGCCATGTTTTCATTATATTACTTTATTATAGGGGGTCAGGTTTGATCGCCACAAGATTTAGATGAGGGCAGTCTCGGTGCTGTGGTAGGCTCTGAAACGATTGAAGAGGGTTCAAAGACATCATGGAGGGTCATGTGGTACAGCCACTGCTTTTTCCATAATTTTAATAAGGAAAGGTAGATTGGAGATAGGGCGGTGGTTATTCATGTTCTTGTTGTTTTTTTATACATCAACACATTTAAAGTGTGGGTGTCACCACAGCTGTCTTGGAGCTGGTGCACACCACCCCTAAGCCAGATAGGTGTTGATCATAGTTGCCCTTGTAGGCCATAGTGTATGTATACATCACTTGGTCCCTTGTCTGCAAATTTCCACACTGGTATACAACATTTTGGGGTCTACTTTGATTCTCCCTTAACTTTTAACAATCAAGTTAGCAGTGTGGTGAAAGGCAGCTTCTTTCATCTTGAACAAAATTGAAACCCCTTTTATCCCATAAGGACCTGGACACAGTCATTCATGTTTTTTCTCATCTAGGCTGGATTACTGTAACTCCCTATATTTTGGCCTGTCCCACTGGCAGACAGACTACGAACAGGTACTAGAAAGCGTGAGCACATCACTCTTGTGTTGTCTCAATTGCACTGGTACACTGTGAAGTTCTGAATTGACTGTGGTGCTAAAAAGTCTAGCACCACAGCATATCTGTGACCTCCTACCACCCCACTCTCTGCCCAGGTCAGTTAGATCTTCCACCCAGCAACTCCTTGCTCTCTTTCTGGTCTCGAAACCAAAGGTGACCGAGCCTTCTCTATTGCTGCTCCCCAACTTTGGAATGACCTAAATATAAATTAGAGACCCATCTTTTTTCCCTAGCTTTAAATATACCCTAATCCCCTCCCTTCTCACCCACCACCCCCTTTTTTCTTGTATTATTATTATTTTCTTCTTATTTTTTGTATTTATAATTTGTAATTATTGCTGTTATTATTATTGTTGTTGTTATCATAGCCTATTGGAATTTTCTATTAGAGCACTTTGGGTCTACACAGCTGCGTTAAATGTGCGATATAAATAAAATTGACTTGACATGCCTTTACCAGGGCAGTATGCATTCGGTCCAGTTTGCTACTGGAGGTCTTGGCTTTTGACACAAACTCTATGACCTGGTTGACATTCAGGTGGGAGAAAAAGGAGAGTCAGCACTGCGGTGGGCTGGCAGCAGGGGTTAAAATGGCCTTGTTCTGGCATGCAGTGATAGAGCTGCAGTCCTCCTGGTGTAATGCAGGTGGAGATGGAGTGCCTGTCTAGTGCAGCTGCTGGTGGATGGTGTCCACTTTTGGCTGAGAAAAGCTGCAGAGCCAAGGCCAGCATCAGCAGGGCAGAGGAGGTGGTTGATAGTTGAGAAGAGACACTTGTGGTTATTCTGTTGTTTATTGTTGTATGTAGTTGTATGTTGTTGCCCTGGAAAGAACCTTTTTGTAGCCCCTTACAGGTTTTCATGATGGACAACACCAGTTTCTTTACAACCTTTCAAGCCAAGAGCCAGCACAATTATCTTTACTTATCCTGATGTAATGATGATTTTATGCTGCTTAGACGAGATTCTAAGATAAGACTTTTTTATTGTTTTAAATACTCAGTGACTTCAGGAACTAAAAGAAAATTTAAAGAGGGACGTTCAAAGAGGGACGTAACAAAGAAAAAAAATGCAGAAAAGTAAGTAGCATCCCCTAGGTGTGCCTGTGTTTGAAAGAACACTTCCATGTCTTTGTCATTAAGCATTAATAATACTGTCTCTTTTGCTTGTTTGTTTTACTGATTTTTTTTTTATTGTGTCCAGCTTGCCAGTACCACCTTAAAAATCCGTACCCTTTTAACCCTTTCGTGCCCATGCCGAACATTCCATTTTTGGTGCTGGATGACGTCCTTACACAAAAAACCTTATTTCTTGAGTATAATACATAAAAGAAAAACATGTACCTTACCAGTAATACAGGAAGTAAGTATACTGTATATGTATTGAAGATCAATTCTGAATAGAGACATAGAATACATTTGATTCAACAGATACAACTTCCTTATATAAATTAGTGTAATATGAAAATGATATACATCTATAAAATGTATTATTTATGAAAAGCTAGGAATACAATCAACTTCAACATCACTCAAAAATCAATGTGTCTAAACATTTGAAAGTGGATTACATAGAACAAGCCTGTTGAGAATAAACACATATACACACAAACCTCACACACACACACACACACACACACAGAGGAGGATAGGGAAAGGTGGGGTGGGGAACCTGAAGGTTAAACACAGAAGACCTGACTCATAACGAAACGCATCCCCTTCTGTAGAATGCCAAATCTGACAGCAATTTTGTTTACCAAAAAAGCAGTCACCTACCGCTAAACTCCAGGCCATACAAGCTACTTTAGTGTTATTATGTATTGTTTTTATAACAAAGCCAACAATTTTTCTTTGGCTCCTGCTGTACAGGAATATGTACTTGATGAAAAGACGACAGAGTAGTAGTTGGAGCAGCTGAAGGCGAGGCTTAAATTTTGACGGAAATGCCTGCCAGCTGTTGTGATAGATTTTCGCCAAAGTCTTTCTGGCTGTAGCTACCAAACCTAGGTTCAACACCAGATTCTGCATTGCCAAACTTGAAATAATAAGAAACTACTGAAACAGCAATGTCAATGGAGAAAAAGTGTACACAATATGTATTTCTCATTTGATCAACGCTCCCTGATCCCTTCAGATACTTGGTTCCCCAGTAGCAATGGATATTAGGGAGGGAAGTGAAGTCCCATGTCAATGATCAATCCCAGAAAACTGTGAAACTCTTCTGGGGTCTCTTCGTCCCATGCCCCACGTCCCACAACCTCCCACCCGTTCCGGTTGGTAAAACCACATATGCCTGGGACAACAACATAAAAATCAACATAACAAGTCTATTTCAGTGTTTTAGTGGCAGTCTACACCACCCTACGCACGCCACCTAAATCTATACCTTCTTCCTCCATCCTCACATGGTCTTCAACATTGTGAGCGCAAGCTCATCAGCAGTCAGCTACCTCTTCAGGCCTGCAAGGAGGTCTGTGTAGGTCTTGTCATCCTCCATCTGAAACAACAGTAAAATCATACAAATGTAATACATTTATTAATTTAAAAAAATAAAATCACAAAACTACAGATGTGTGCGTGTGTGCACATACATACACAAGAACAGGTAGCCTAAACTATTGAAGCATTTTGAGTAACTCAAAAATATTTAGAAGTATGAAAAGTCATTTTATTACACATGGGTTTAGCTACCCTAAATCTGATTGCCTGGCTGGCATTAAGATAAAGACAGATTACATTTCACCTAGTAACTAACTGCTTAAATGCAATAATGACATTTCTGACATAATATGTGATCACATCATGTTTTCTATAAAACTACATATTGAGAAGAGTAGAATATCAAGTCATGCCATCTTAGAAAATGTTGAGACAAGCACTTCTGATGTTTGTCATTTAGAAGTTAGCAAGGTAAAACAGTTCACTACAAACTGCCTAGCGAGGTAACAACCCGAGGAGAGGCAATACGTTAATTAGCACTACATTTCTGACAGAATCCGTGATTTCACATCTTGTTTTCTACAACTACATATTGAGAGGAGTAAAAATATCGCTCAACTTATTTCATGTAAGAGAACGCAACTTAGAAACGCGGCGCCCATTGATTTATTCAGCTTTGGTATGCTATAGCAGCTACTGACTTGCCAATATAATGCTTACCTAACAAGCAAATTGGTACTAGAAAACAAACTTACTTACAGGTTATATACTAACAGGTTTTTAAATGAAATTGTCAAATGAAAATAACTGATATCAAAAGCAAACGAGAGTACTGCAAGCAGTTCAGAGTAATGCAGCTAGCTAAAGTTACATGACGATGCACTTAGCCCCCCTTATGCCATAATGTTGACGCTGATGAGAAAGCACATTACTGTCAAATAACATAATTTTATGACTACAAATTAAGATTAACCATAACTAGAAACGATGTAAAATATATATTACCTCAGTTTATCCAGCTGTGTGGTTTCCAGTTGAGGTAAACTCCAACGAAGTGCAGGTGGCATCTGGCGGTCCATGTTAAAATGTAAGACTGAAGTGAAAAGTTTTTTCCACGACTCATCTTCAAGTATCCAAAACATTTCGCGCCATAAACCCCTTAACCAATCATATCAAATTGAAGCTTATGTTGTCAGCATTACGGGGAAGATTTCAGAAATAAAATCAGTCATTGGACAGCTGAGATATTAGATGATTGGTCATCGTTAAAATTTTAACGAAATTAGAACGGTCGGGCTTGTAAGGGTTAAAAGTGTACTGAGGGAGAGATTGAGAAAGGTAAGGCATGCATGACATACTTCAACACTCCTCAGAAGTAGAGGTGATGTAGATTAATCTAGGCTAATGTTGAAATACACACCATTTCCAGAAATTAAGTTGTGAATTACTAATCTCATGTACAAAAATGAAATACATATTAAAATACAGATGTATGTACAGAAAATTGACGGTATTATCAAAGTCTATTGTATTGTGTTGTAGTGATTGTATCAAAGTGAACATGAAATCATTTCATGTTCTTTCCTCATAGGGCAAAAGGGAACGTCTCCTGGATTGGGAGCCTTGCCCAGAATGGTAGTTGTTGTACGACAAATTATCTAGCCACCACCCCCACCCCCATCACCCACCCAAACACACACTCTTATTGAGCAGGGGGTGAAGCTTTTGGTATAATAGGAAGCAATCAAAACCTGTCAATACTTTTCAAAAATGTTTTAACGGAAATGTGTCTTCTGTTTTCAGTGGCAAAGAATTTCCACCATCCTGGCAGCCCCTTTAACTGCCAACTTTCTTTGGGTCATTGTGCAATCACTACAGGCACTGGCTAAGTCTGGAACCTGCATATGTATGTTAATTCAAATTAGGGTCCATTAACCCTGTTTTGTGTCTATCCCAAGAAAACGACTGCCTTGCCAAAAGCAATCCACCATCCAGACAGTGTCATGTAAGACTGATTTGAATGAACATGTGGAGAGACAGACACTTGAGATTTATCACACAACACATTCTTTATCAACAAATATCGAGCTATATAAGGGTATTGAAAAGAAGATCAGGATGACAATGTCCGTCTTCACTACACCAGTGTTTCTCAAACTTTTTCAGACCAAGGACCACTTAACCAATAAAAAAAAACCTCACGGACCACTAGCTAAAAGAAAGAGTAAACCTACTTCAACAGTATATTACACAATAGGCCTCCTCACCTTCCTTTTTGTGTCAGAGGATTCATATGATTTAAACTGGTGTAGCTTACATAGGCATGTTGCAGAACTGTTTGGATT
Organism: Alosa alosa; assembly: GCF_017589495.1. Taxonomy (NCBI): domain Eukaryota; kingdom Metazoa; phylum Chordata; class Actinopteri; order Clupeiformes; family Clupeidae; genus Alosa; species Alosa alosa. Next base: position 21,866,461 of record NC_063202.1, read on the forward strand.
TACATACAAGTTGGTTCAACCTTGCAAGATATTATATTTTAACATGTCTGCTCGCGGACCACTTGGGATAGCTTGCGGACCACCAGTGGTCCTCGGACCACACTTTGAGAAACACTGCACTACACTAAGTGTTTGGAGCCCAAACCACCACTGAGTGACAGTCAAATCACTTCTTAGTTCTTGTTGTCTTTATTGCTCATTAAATCTTCAAATGACAGCAGCTCTGAATGAGTGTGTGTGTGGTTTCTGCAATACTAATGGACAAATAGCCTACAGAATGTAATGTCATGTACAGAACAAGGCAATTCTATCAACACTGCTTGGTTGAACAGTTAAATGTGCAGTTTGATACTACCATCTGTCCATTAGGCTGCACTCATGCAGTTAACCATAACTAGTGCTGGGCTAACACCAATGGCCATGAGCAACATGCATGATATACATTACATTACATTACATTACATTACATTACATTTGGCTGACGCTTTTTAACCAAAGCGACTAACAACATGGTAAACAGTAAGTTTTAGAACAATTCTCACAATTTTAGGACAGTTTAAAAAAAACATTAGAGTACAGTAAGAATAAGTGCGTCGGTGAGTGCTGTTTTTAACAGTTACTTGTCAGTTTAAAACGGCTGGTGAGTGCTAGGATCAGTAAGACTTGTTGTAAGTGTTGCTATGAGAGTAGATGTTCTCTAAAGAGCTGGGTCTTCAGGAGTTTTTTGAAAGTGGAAAAGGATGTCCCTGCCCTTGTAGGAACTGGCAGTGTGTTCCACCAACGAGGAACAACAGATGAGAAAAGTTTGGATTGGCTTGAGCGTGCGGTGGGTAGAGCTAGGCGTCGTTCGTCAGAGGAGCGCAGCGGTCTGGAGGTAGTGTAAGTCTGTATGAGGGCATTCAAGTAGGTGGGAGCAGAACTGGAGACTACTTTGTAGGCAAGCGTTAGAGACTTGAATTTGATGCGGGCCGCCATAGGTAGCCAGTGTAGCTGGATGAGCAGGGGTAGTGGAGCAATCCACAACACATGTCCTAAACATAACTTAATAGGTCATGATAAAACATATCTAGAGTTTAAAGTGCACTAGCATTTCTGCAAGCCCATGTTAGCTTATATATGCTCATACGACACATTTGATCTGTTAAGTGTGAATCACCTAGACTGGCCATGCTCATTTGCTTCCTGTGTCCATATTCACCATTATTATGACTGCCGCGCAGCGAAGCGGCGGTCATATAGGTTTAGTCAGATTTTTTTTTTTTTTTTTTCCGCATGCCCAAATTTCCGTCAATGATTCCCGGGACACTGAAAGACCGGGGTACACGAAACTTGGTGGGCATGTAACCCCACATGGATAGCATGGAACCATCGTTTTTCGTTTTGATCTGTAGCCAGATATTCACAGTTTTCTGTGAATATCTCGAAAACCGTAGGGTTTAGGAGGACCTTTTTTTTTTGTATGTTGATCTCAAGGGGCCATGTCAACCCATTCCATAACCACTCATTTCATGTATAGCGCCACCTAGTTAAACACAAAAAAGTAAAAATTTGGAAGTGTAGGATCATTATGACACCCTCTGTATGCACGCCAAGTTTTGTGGAATTCCGTTCATGGGGGGCCACACAATAAATTAATTTATGTTACTATACACCAACTGGCCTGTAGGTGGCCGGAGACAGTTTTCTGTGAATATCTCGAGAACCGTAGGGCCTAGGAGGTCCACCTTTTTTATATATGTTGGTCTTAAGGGGGCATGTCAACCCATCCCATTACCACTTATTTCATGTATAGTGCCACCTAGTTAAAAATTAAAAAGTAAAAAATTAGGTGTTTTCATCACAATATCTCTGGCTGACAAGGTCAAAACTGCACGAAATTAAAAGTGTAGGATCATTATGACACCCTCCGAATGCATGCCAAGTTTTGTGTACTTTCGTTCATGGGGGGCCTTACAATAAAATAATTTATGTGTACATTTAGTGACGTACACCAACAAGGATTCCCGGGACACTGAAAGACTGGGGTACACAAAACTTGGTGGGCATGTACCCCCACATGGATAGCATGGAACCGTCATTCTTTGTTTTTATCTGTAGCCCCCGCGCTGGACTGGACCCCCCAGGGTAGGGCAGACACAGTTCTCTGTGAATATCTTGAGAACTGTAGGGCCTAGGATGACCAATTTTTTCCGCATGTTTGCCTCCAGGGGTCATGTTAACCCATTCCATGTGCACACATGTGCATAAACAGATACACACGCACACACATACATTTACAGTAATCATACGTATGACACATACTCACACAGTAGACATATGTACGCATGCATGCACATGCACAAACACACATACGCAGGCAAACACACAAGCACGCACATACACACCCACACACACACCCACACACATAAACATAAATTTGTACACGCACACATGCACACAATTCAAGAATTTTTCCCGTCATCTACTCCCTGAATTTTTGGTCATTGATACCCGGGACACCGAACCACCGGGGTACATGGAATTTAGTGGGTATGTAGCCCCACTAGACTTTTACGGAAAAATTTCATTTCGTCCCCGGGGACCACCACCAACACCGCCCCCCACCCCCGTGCTGGGCCCCCTGAACCGCAAAAAAAAAAAAACAGTTTTTCCTAAATAACTATCTGAACCGTGGCACTGAGGATGAAGAATCTTTTATGGTATGTTGGTCTCAAGGGCCCACATCAACCTGGCTCATAATCACTCATTTGTGATTTGCACCCCCACCCCCCGGTAAAAAATGAAAATGCAATATTATTCTGCTTTAATCGCCCCTATCTTCAGTTAAGATGTTCAGAACTGCACCAAATGTTATGTCTATGATTGACCTGGCATTCTCCGGGGGTATGCTAAGTTTCGTAGAATTTCATCCATGGGGGGGGTCTAAAAAAATTAGGTTATGTGTACATTTAGTGACTGTACACTCATTGGCCTGTAAATGGCGGTGCACACATATACACATGCACACACACAGGCACCCACATACTATCGGTATTAGAACGGCCGATACATAATTACAAATTCAGTAGGATTAAAAGAAAGCCAAAATAAATATTCATCATCATCATCATGGCTGCATTTTCAGTATTGGCGAGAAGTAGTCGTTTGTCCACTAGATGGCGCATCATTGCAGTGAGACGTAATTTTGTTGGAAGTTAAAAGTGGGTTGGAAAAAACAATGGACGCTTCATACAAGGTCTGTAATTTACCGCAGCGAACATCTAATAAGGATAGGACGATGTTCACATGAAGTGTAATTCCCATTTCTTCTTGAAGCCGAAATAAATCTGAGGATGTTTATCGGACATGCTTGGTTTTTACTGCAGGTACGTTAATCTTGTAATATCAATAAGGACCTAGGTAATGTTACCGTTAGCGTTGGTTGAGTGATGGAGGCATTTGATTTATTGCATTTGTAGAAAACTATAAATGCGGTTATACCAAGCAAATGTATAGCAGCACTGTTTGTATCTTTCGACTGTCATTTATTGTACGTGCTACAAAATCATTCTGTGCAATGGAAGATTTACCAACGTTACACCGGTCTGATACAGTTTTGCCTATACATGCGTGAGACTGAGACGCCTGTTTATTTTGTTTTAAGTGCGTGCAGGGTGTGAGAGGGGAATCGATGTGCTTTGATTACAGCTTGGTAGTTGTAGTCTGTGAAATTAAAAAGCACGTGTGTGTGAAGTATCCAAACAATGACACCTTCATTTCATTATGGCTGCTTTAGCAAAACACCTTAAGCTACTGTGTAGTGGGTCCCATTTAGAAGTGGCTACTTCATTCGCGCTTTCCTTGACTCATGGAGCTGCGTGAATGTTATTACAACTTTTCGCCACGATATGACAGTTTAAGTCCGCTTGATACTGTATGGCGTAAGCCATTGGTTTCCAAAGGAGATTTTATTTGTGTCGCCAGCATAGCCTATTGACAATTTATGTTGTAAATAGGCCTACCTTATAATCCTACCTGTAGCTTAGGGAAGCTAACAGCTTTCTATTAGGATCTAGTTTGTTAGTTACCGTTTTGTCATAACTCCCTGATGCATTTTTGCATTTAGAATAGCCAGAGAGTGTATATCTCAATCGGAAAATTAAACAATATCGGGTGCCTATGGACTAGGCTGGGTGAACCCAGCCTGATCTGCCCGCTATTTATTTTTTGATTTCTTAAAAGATTGAGCTTGGTCTGATGAAAGCCAGACTAGCCATGGACCTCAGTTAAACAATGCAAGGGAACATGAATCAGCCTATATTTGCACGAACAATAACGGACAAAAGCTCTTCAACTTTGGCCCGTTAAAATGTGTATGAACAGTCTAGCGACGCATTTCATCAAGGCCCATTTGGACATGTCAGTTATTTGCACCACTGGTTAGATGTAAAACAGCATTTCGTTTCAGACTAGGCTACTGTTACTTAATTTGTGCATTAACAATAACGTTTCAGACTACTGTTACTTAATTTGTGCATTGACAATAAAGTATTACATGAACTAAAGATGACTAAAATCTTATGTAGAAGAAGAAACATTCACAAAAAATCAATCCATCCAAAAATGACCTTTGTTTTTGATAGCTGTTGAAAACGGCATGGAACTGACAGAGATGTTTTTGTTTATAAATACATAACAAATAAATAAATAAATAAATAAATAACATTATGCTGATACCTTTTGCTTTTCCCAAATACAATGTAGCCTACAGGTGTAAGTGACCTTTCATCAATCCAGTTACAATGGATGAACTGTGATGAACTGCCCTACTTGTGATTGTTTAGAGATTTTAAAGGTTTTATAACAATGCTACATCTTCTTTGGCTATTCTACAATCTATTCACCTTTTCAGCACCAGTAGGCTACTTTCTGTGCAGCCGCACACACACAGTCAGGCATGCTAAACAAGCATACACAAAAGTTTCAAGAGTGGGGGATGGAGTAAAATATGGAGACAAATTGAAGTGTGATTTATTTTCGCGGAACGGATGTACAGGACTGAGCGGCGGTCATATTTTGTACCGCTATGCGGTACATCTAGTTATCTCTGATGACTATCACCCCTGTCTTGTGCTGGTTGACTACCTTCTCATCAATTCCTCCTGAATAGATTACCAACTTCACGGGAGGCCCATTTCAGGACTGACTGTCTTTTGAGGCCTTGCCACCATCCCCTTCTCACAAACCACCCAATGTTACCCCCATGACTTAGCTCCTTGACTTTGTATGGCTGTTCCCATGCTGTACAACCAAAACTTAAGACAACTACATATTGCTGTACTACAGTAAGATGTTGTGGGTTGTGGAACAATACTCTCAGCCAAAACTATGGACAAATTGTAGTAGGCTATAACACTTACAAGGCAACTACAGACTACTTTTCCAGCATGACCACTGGCATTTTGGTTAGCCCCTTTAGCCGTGTATCTACCCATAGTGTCCACCTTGACTAACTATCCCAAGGGAGTTTTTCCTTGCCCTTGTTGCTTGTGGGTGCTCCTTGTTAAGATGAAGCGGCACAAAACCATGTTATTGTACATGATGCAGTATAAAACAATTGAATAGAATTATCCAGGCCCTGCATGTCACCGGCCAAACACCCTTGCTGAAAGGACCATCTACACAGTGCCATGTGTTAAGACTCAGGGGTGACAGACATATCATAGCTACTCTTACTACAACTTTCTACTTTGCTTTATCCAAACACATACATGAGCTTTGTAATCTAATATCAAATAGCATCAAGGTCAATCATCCTGCATCATGACACTAGGATGTGAGCTACCAAAACCCCTTGCTAATATGGACAAAGAGGTGGACATGCCACTGCACTCACATAAAGCACACTAGGATGTGAGCTACCAAAACCCCTTGCTTAACAAGGTTAGGCTATCCTGACAGGACCTTGTGCATTTATGAGGACAGATGAATCATGTCTTTCCTTTTACCTGAACATTCTTTATATAATATTTTAAAGATTATGCCAGCATCCTTGCACTGATGTTACTGAACATATGGGTTGACTGACAATTCAGATTAATCATGTTTGGTGTTATTGTAGTAAACATGTTTTATTATTAAATATCAAAAAACTTCATGCCATTTTCCTAGCACATTTACCATCGACCAAAACCAATGTTTGGTGACAAACTGGCAGTGTCTTTTAGTGTCCACACACCAAGACGACTGACTACAAAACGACTGTCTATTGATGTGATAAACATAATATGGATATTGTTTTGAGGACTATTGAAAGACATATGCTTACATGTGCTTTAACAGTAAATATCAGTATAGTGGCATTTGCAAGGAAGTCTTACAACCATCCAGAGTTTGGAGAAAGATTATGATGTGCAAGCATGCAGTCGCCACAAAGTGACGGGTAATATGAGGTGCAATGAAAAATATTTTTATTCACATTGACAAGGAAAACATATCAGATATTCATTCAGAGATCCCCTACCCCCTTACAGGATCAGAAATACTTATGTACAGGAGCTGTGGTGCCCCATATGTTCCAGACAAAAGACATTTCAGCTTTGTTTTTCAATATATATCAGTACTGACATTCCAGAGTTCAGATAAATTCACCTCACAGAAATACGTGTCATTACTTATACTATACAGTTATTGTAGGTATTAACAAATTTCCCCTTAAGAACAAGAACCTTAAAACAGTGGAAACAGTTGAAACTGTGCTCTAAAGTAAACATTTTCTGCTATTTTACATAGGCCACTAAGAAATGATGACACTACATAGCAGTAATTAGGCACATAATCAAAAAATGTATAACACAGCATTCACAATATATAGCTGCTGTGTACATGTCTGATTGCCATCTCTAATGCCGAGTTCAACATGTTTCTTAACAAACGTACTTCACAAACGGAAAATACAGTCTTTATAAATATAGGCCATAGTACAAACACAGAGGGGCAGCCGTGAGTGGCAGTCATGGCCTAGTGGTTAGCGCTTCAGACTTGTTAACGGAGGGTTGCTGGTTCGAACCCCGACCAGTAGGCATGGCTGAAGTGCCCTTGAGCAAGGCACCTCACTGCTCCCCGAGCGCTGTTGCAGGCAGCTCACTGCGCCGGGATTAGTGTGTGCTTCACAGTGGGGCTGCCTGTTGAAAGTGTACCTTAAAAAAATAGACAGAAATACACAGCACAATGGTCACTTGGTGTTTGAGGTGAGTCAACACTAACAAGTTATGAATTACATGAAAATAAGATGAAATGTATATGCAGGTACTTCAAAAATGATTACTTTAATGAAAAAGCCTCTATTGTGTCAGGGGTAATGAAATTAAAAAGTGATTTCAATTGCCATGGTCACCGTGAACTCATCAATTGCACCCCCTTTCGTCATCACCATTCTTGGTCTTGTTTTGCATAGAATACATCTACTGTACTACTTTCCATTTTTCAAAGATCACCAAACACTGGGGGCTACACCAAGTACAAGAGCAGTATCAGCCACCTTGAATAATCATCAGGATGGTCAGAACAGTGAAAGCATATGTAAGACTTACCATGGTACAACCCATGACCATCCATTGTGAGGTCAGCTGAAAAAGGGAGAAAAATTACATTACAGTTTTTTGACTGGCACAGACATTTACATGAAAACACATTACAAAAATACTTGGCCAAATACAGTAACATGTATAGTTATCCCCATCAGAGCTGTGGTCTGTGTACAAATTCACCCCTGGGGAAAATAAACATCAGGTTGTTCATATTGTATATCCAATATGACTATGCTAAGATAATGCACAAAGCAACATCCTATGCAATAGGTTAAACAGCCTAGGCATGGCAGGTGTGTAGACTGGACATTGTTTGCTTAATACGAGCTGTTAATATGAACTTTAAACACTTGCCAATTACGCCATGCCAGTGTCTGGATACAAAGTCAAAGTAGCAAAGACTGGTATTACCAGGCTTTATCACCTGGTGGAATGGAATACTGATTTCTGATTGGCTGAAAGGGTGTGCGTTATTTCTGAATAACCTATGAAGTAGATCTGTTAAAAAAGTCTTATCTTTGTTCTATACCGATAGTCTTTGAATGTTGACCCTAGCGACCATAGTAAACGACAGTTAAACCTAGTAACACTTGAATCAGCTGATACTAGCGATAACCACCGCTAAAGTTAAAGTAGTACAGCAACTGAACATATTTATTTAACAGAGCTGCACATTTTATTATTTTGAAATTGGCATCTCTTCTGTACACGTGTGAGTTGCAACCAGGTGATAAGCGGAGGCAACGTCGGCCGTTATGCCTTAAATAGTTTAACACCTACACCTTACCAACACACCCCCTCTTCCTCCTCATCCTCACTGGTCTCTGGATCCTCACTTGTGTCAGGATCTTCAGCCTCTTCAAGATCCTCTGCAGACAACAGGAAGGATCCCTGAGGCCCTAAAACAGCCCTGTAATTGTGGATGCTGTTTCTTAGGATCTCAGCAATTTCACTGTGGCGTCTGTGGCAAAGACCAGAGAGGCCCTCATTTTGAGTGTCTGCAAGTGGGTGAATAAGAATAACAAAATGTACATCAAATAAAAAGCTATTTTGCTACGGATAAATACCCTTGTAATATCCTATGAGCTTCCATCCCAGACTTAAAAATATTACATACACTTAATAATATTACAACCTAAGTAAAATCTTTTTGAAAGATTTAGAAAAAGACCATAAAAATATTGTTATTTGTTAAGGTTGTGTCTGTAGATCATAACATTCAAACCTACCTTCTGCTGAAATTATACTTTGCAGAGATCCCATCAATTTCTTCATCCAGGAGCAGTGTTGGGCCATCTCTTTTACCAAGATGGTCTTCTCCTCCTCCAACCTCATCCTCCGCATTATTGACTGGACAACCCGGATTTTGTCTTCAATTCTGGCTAAAAGACATACAACTCCAAGTTACAAGCGAAGCGAAGTATACAAGTATAGCACCAACCAATAATCAGCCTAGAGCCTACTT